>NW_028273804.1:15000-34957 GCF_024610735.1 Ursus americanus | reverse complement strand
ACAAAATCACCACGCCGACTGCCGGGGCCTAGACACAAGTCACCGGGACCTCCTGGGACCGTAGCCAGGCCACCGGCCCCAAGCACCGTTCCATCAGCCCCGGCCCCTGGAGCCCCCAGGGCCATCTGGTCGACCCCGGGAGCGTGGCGGCAGCCGGGACCGACGGGGGACTCGCGGGAGGTGGAGCGGGCCGGGTAGGCCCTCCCCCAGTCCGCCTGTCGTCCCCACGTCAGGACTTAGAAAAATCCCCAAAGTCCTGCGGAGGCACCTGTGGACGCCCTCCTCCCCGGCCCTCAGGACGGCCCCACGCCTGTCCCATGCCGGTCCCATGCCGGTCCCCGACTCCCAGTTGGGACTGGGGGGGGAGGGGGCGATACCACGGAGGCGTCCCCGACGGCCGGACCGCAATGGGAATCGCGGCCGGGCCCCTGGGGCGCCATATCCGTGCCTCCCCTCGCGACCCGATCCGGTCCGGTCCGTTCCGGTCCCCTCCGGTCCCCACCTCCGCAGCGAGCCTCGGAAAGCTTGGTAAGAAAATCGGGTCAGACGACCGGAACCCCACGCGTGCCCCGTGGCCGGGCCCGTCACGCCATCCACGGGCTTCCTCTCAAGGCTCGAGCGCGACACGGGAGAAAACCGCGCGACACGGAAGGCCCGACGACCGACCGGAGCCACCGGCCGGATGGCGTCCGGGCGCCGGACACACCCGCTCCCATTCCCCCACGGGCCGAGGAGGGGACACCGGTGGGTGCTGGTCGACCCGTCCAGGCGACCCCCCACACCCCTCTCAGGGAGCGAGGTGGTGGCGGCGTCACACCCTCACAAGCCTGGAGGTTCAATCTCCCGCGAGCCGATCGCGCGCCGACACCCCAGAGAGAGCGGGACAATCACGCTAGTGTCACCGGCTTCCTGGAACTCCGGCTTGGGGACCGCAGCCAAATGCCATCCCTTACTGACATCGGCGACGCTCTGGCAGGGTGACGCTATATAAAAGCGGCCGCCAGGTGGCGCCCGACAACCGGCGCAAAGGACACCGAGACAGATCCAGATCGCGGGCCCGTGAAGGCGCACAGCCGGCCGCCCGGCCACCCGATCTTGTCCCGGCCCCACCTCGGAGGGGCGGGCGGAGGGTGTGGGGCGCGCGGACCCGGGGCGTCAGCCTCGGGAGCCCCCGACCAGCGCGGCACGGCTGCAGCACCCCAGGGCAGACTGGGAAAACGTGTCTGGGCCGCTCCAGCCGGAAAGGGAGCCGGCTGGCCACGGGACACGCGCGTACGCATGCGCTCACGCCCACGCACGCACGCACGCCCACGCACGCACGCCCCCGCCGGAAGCGGACGTGGGCGGAAAATTCCCCAAAGGGGGGCGCGTGGGTGGCTCAGTCGCTAAGCGTCTGCCTTCAGCTCGGGTCACGATCCCAGGGTCCTGGTTTCCAGCTCCCCGTCGGGCTCCCTGCTCACCGGGAAGCCTACTTCTCCCTCTCCCGCTCCCCCTGCTTGTGTTCCCTCTCTCGCTGTCTGTCTGCCTGTCTGCCTGCCTGCCTGTCTGTCTGTCTCTCTCTCTCTCTCTCTCTCTCTCTCTCTCTCTGTGAAATAAATAAATAAAATCTTAAAAAAATAAAATAAAATTCCCCGCAGACACCGGCAGGCCCCAGAGGCCCGGCCGGCATTACGCGGGCTTCCCACAGCGGCACACGGGCGGTGCCCTGGGCCTCTGGGAGGACTTAAGACAAATTTCGGGGGGCAGGCAGGGAACGGAAAACAGAGACCGTGTGAGTACTCCTAGAACAACAACGGTTGAACCATTTTTCTTCTATCATTTCAAGGGGAGGAAGTCTCTCTCAAGCATACGAAGAAAGCTCAGGAGGGCAGAAAGGGGGTGATTGACACACGCCCCCAGAAAGGTGCACACTGAATCCCTCTCTGCGTGTACCACGATGACATCCAAGGACAACAAACAGGCATGGGGGAACATCCGTGCAAAGGCAGGTGTGGCGATAAGAATATCGGTTTCCCCCGAAACCGCCTGGGTGGCTCAGTCGTTGAGCGTCTGCCTTCGGCTCAGGGCATGATCCGGGCGTTCTGGGATTGAGCCCCGCATCAGGCTCCTCCGATGGCAGCCTGCTTCTTCCTCTCCCACTCCCCCTGCTTGTGTTCCCTCCCTCTCTCACTGGCTGTCTCTCTCTCCCTGTCAAATAAATAAATCAATCAGTATTTAAATATATATATATATATATATAATATTATATATTAATATATTTATATTTAACATTTTTATTAAATACATTTAATATGTTTAAATATATTATATATTTATTTTATTATATATTTATTATATTTTTATTTATATAATATATAAATAAATAATATATTTATTATATATAAATATATATTATATATTTATTAAATATATTTGATATATTTAATATTATATAATATATATTATACACACACACACACATATATCTCGGTTTCAGCATCTGTGACCATAACCCTGAAACACACGGTGGGGGGGGGGGCGGGGGGGGAGGAGGAGGCACGGAATGGGGAGGAAGGGAGTTAAAATAGCCATTCACTAAACAAATCCAGCTCCGGGACATCCGCGCATTCCAACACTAGGACACAGGGTGGGGGGGCGGGGGGGGGGGGTAAGAGAGGAAGGGAGGGTGGGTGGTGCTTGAGAAGAGGTAAATAATTGATGATGAAATGTTCCATGATATTAAGGAGAAAAGAAAAACCAGGCGTAGCACTTCCTCTGGCGTGTAAAGGAAAAAAAGTTTGTTTTTTTTTTTTTCCTCCTTTTTTCGTCTTTCAAGTACGCGTATTTCAGGGCACCTGACTGGCTCTGTCGGAGGAGGACCGGGTGACTCTTGATCCGCAGGGGTCGTGAGTTCCAGCACCACGCTGGATGGGCATAGAGATTACTTAAAATTAGAAAGCTTTAAAAAACAAACACACAAACCACAGACGCGGAGCAGCATTAAGCATCCAAGACATACACCTGTCTTGGGGCGCCTGGGTGGTGCAGTCGGTTGGTTGGGCAGCTGCCTTTGGCTCGGGTCATAGTCCCAAGGTCCTGGAACAGAGCCCCCCATCACGCTCCCTGCTCAGTGGGGAGTCTGCTTCTCTCCCTCCCTCTGCCGATCCCCCTGCTTGTGCTCTCTCACTCACGCCCTCTTTCTCAAATAAATAAAAATCTTTATTATGGAAAGAAAAAAAAAAGATAAACACCTGTAAACAGGAAGTAGTCAGAGGAAAACATCCACAGTAGCAGAGGATGCGACATTAGAGGGCAGCAGAGCAGCATCCTAGCCAGGTGCTATGGCGCTTTACTGCTTTCTGTGCCCCGTAGGGACCTTTAAAAAACCTCACCCTCCTATCCAGGGAGGAGAGGGCAGAAGCAACCTCCAGCAAGACTTCCTTTGATTAAAGGGAACTCTTATTACATTCACCTTCACCATTTGAACATGGGCTTTTAATGGTTTCCTTTCCAAGCCTTTCTCTTTGCCTTCTTCTTACCTGTGTGAATCCCTGATCCCACAGTCACAACATCCCCCCCCCCCCGCCACCACCAGAACACACACACACACACACACACACACACACACACACACACACACACGGATGAAAACTGTTCTCTGTACACCATACATCCTGAGCACTGCGAAAGTAAATGAGGAAACGCGGACAAGAGAGAAATCAAGCAAATACCGTAACTCTGAAGGCTGGACATCTACTGAGTTGAGAGAACTGACCAAACATCAGACACTTGAAAAGAAGGTTTTCCTTTAAAGTTGATTCTTCCTTAGTGGGCTAAACTACCTACGTTCTTTACTGGTATTTCCTCAACTCAAGAGTGCGGCGATCCAAAGGCGGTTTCGCGGTAAAAAGTTTGTGGGTGCCGTCTTGACATTTGTTTTGCAAGTACACATATTTCAGGGCACCAGGCTGGCTCGGTCAGTCGGAGGACCACGCGACTGCGACTCTTGATCTGCAGGGGTTGTGAGTTCCAGCACCACACTGGATGGGAGTGGAGATTACATAAACAAGCGGATGGGCAAAAGGAATTAAAATCGCTACGGTGATTTCAAACAAAACAAGTGAAAACAAAACAAAACTCGGAAATAAAGTCGCCCCTGGCTTAATGCTTATTTCTAGACGCGACGACAGAGACCTGTGAGGTTGCCAGACAAAGAGCTATCACGGAACAGATACCCAAACAGATACGCCCAAGCCCAACAGAGGTTTGACAAATGCTCAAAGGCCACTCGAAGGAGGAAAGATGGCCCACCTCCCCGTGACATCAGAGGACGGTAATCAGACATCCACAGACCAAGCACGCAGGCAGGCAGGCAGACAAAGGAACAAGAAAGCTGGGGCGCCCGGGTGGCTCAGTCGGTTAAGCGTCTGCCTTCGGCTCAGGTCATGATCGAAGGGTCCTGGGATCAAGCCCCCCCATCGGGGGCTCCCTGCTCACCAGGGAGTCTGCTTCTCTCTCTCTCTCTCTCTCTCTCTCTCTCTCTCTCTCTCTCTCTCACACACACACACACACACACACACACACACACACACACCTCCTCCCCGCTTGTCCCCCCCCCCCAAAAAGTGTTTAAATTAAAGAAAGAAGGAAAGCAAGCAAGCAAGCTTTGACCTAAACAGCCACACTTCACCCCTCACACAAATGTGAACTCAAAATGGATCACACACTGCCATGGGAAACATAAAACTGGAACACACCGGGGGGGGGGGGGGGAGGAGCTCTAAGAGAAAAATTGAGGAACTAGGGCCAGGCAAAGAGAGTTTAAGACTTGACACCAGAGGCATGATCCATGAAAAAGACACGGAGAGGTGGGAAGTCATCAAAATTAAAAACCTAGGCTCTGTGAAACACCCTCTCAAGAGGGCCAAGTGACAAAGGACACGCAGAGGCCTGGGGGATTTGGGGGGGGGGGCTTGTGGCTCAGAGAGAAACAAAATGAGGAAACGCTCCCAGAGGTTGGATCAGGGTCACCAGGTGAACAGCGGTACAATCCGTTCAGATAGGAGGTCTGGCGCACGGCCAAGGCAAGGAAGAAGACCAAGATGACCAAGATATTAGGGTTAGGTCCCCTTGAATAGGTCGTGTCCACGAGGCTACCGAGTCAGAAAATCAGCTAGGCAGTTTTATCTCTAATTCCGAATGGACATGAAGTCTGGGGTTTATAAGCAGAAAGTCCATAAGCGATCACCCAGAGGCGATTAAACACAGAGAAACACCGTAGCAACAATAGACTCTGTAGGGCCCAGGGTCGAACTAGGGACAGCGGGGTGGGGGTGGGGGTGGGGGGGACACTTCACATTTTAACACCCAGCCTAAGGAGCCCATGCTGAGGAACACTGCCGCTGCAGAGGAGGACCGTCAGGAACGGTAGGAACGACAGGAGCAAGACACCGCCAGCTGTCGGGAACCACAGAGGGGATGAGAGATTCCCGAGGAACAAGGACCAATGAGCCACTTACCCAGACTGCCCTCAAGGAAACCAGAACGTGTCACCCCTGAAAGGTGCCTCATCGGTACATGGCTTACTTTGAATTCAACTCACTGGAGACACAGCAGCTGCAGGAAGGATATTCTGACCCTTCTTTTCTTCGTGAGAGCAAGAGGTCGAACTCCCGTGTGAAAGGTACCTGCCCTGGAACCAGGAAGAAGACAGACATTCTTCATCACCAGAGACAAGGGGAGGGGACCGGGAGAATTAGGGTCTGAACAATCCACGTCAATAAACCCTCTTCGACCACCCCCTGTCTTCCCGGGGACGTCTCTCACCGCGGCCTACCGACCTGCCTGCCCCTTGCCCGAACCCCTTTGTCTTCTCCATTCTTCACAAGTTGGCTGATGCCTTGTCTTTACTCTCCTGCCCCGTCCATGTAAACACCCACTAACCGTCGTATGCCCTTCTCCCGTGAATCTCTTGTGTCGGTCGCCATCCTAGGCCCAGCCAGAGACCCCCAAGAGGGTAGAGGAGACTCTCTCCTTCCCCGCCCCTCCCCCCCCCCCCCCACCGCGGGGCCTAGACTGTCCAACTGGAATGTCGGTGTCGGACTTGATGAGGAGAGCGAAGGCAAGAGAAATGAAGCGACAATGAGGTCTCCTTACAACTTGCAGCCCGCCGATAAATCCCTGAGACATACAGGGTGTAACAGCCCTACAACTCTCTCAAGGATTTTTTTTTTTTTAACGTTTTACCGATGAGGATTTGCTGTAGTCAGTGTCACTTCACTCTCATAACCACAGACGCCCAGAATATGCTAACACCCCTCTATCAACCTGTGGCCCACTGACACACATCTAAAGGGCCTCATGACTCCCGCTTTGCTAAAACAGTAGGGACCGACCTTACCTTGACAAGAGCTAGCCCTGCAAGGTCTCGGAGACCTTGCTCTCAGTATACACAAATTCCTTAGAGACTTACCTTAGCCCTAACCCCCACTCACTAGAAACTGTATCACCAGTTAACGCCTCACAGTCCCAGTGCGGCTCTTTCCGCCCACAGATCCCGTCCCCATGCTATAATAAAAGCACCTGGTTGCACCAGAAACATCTCAAGAATTCTTTCTTGACCGCGTGCTTGGCAGCTCCACATCAGGTCTGCTTGTCTGTCTGTTCTTGTGTTTGTCCCTTCATGCGTGTGTGTGTGTGTGTGTGTGTACACGTGTGTACGTATCTGTCCGTCTGTCTAGTGGGGCTTTATTTATTTCTTTAGAGCGATTTTGGGTTCACTGCAAAACTGACTGGCGAATACGGACGGTACCCATATGCCACCTGCTCTGCCACCGCTCACTGCTCCCCGCCCCACCACCCAACATGCAGAGGCGCAGGTGTGCTCCCTCAGAGCTTCCCACTCCCCCATCTGTGCCAGAGCCGGTGTGTTGATTACAATGGATGAATCTACACTGAGGCATCATCATCACCCATTCAGAGTCCAGAGTTTACGCTAGGGTTCACTCTTGGTGTTGTCCATTCTATGGGTTTTGACAAAGGTATCTTACCATCATAGTAGTACACTCAGTAGTTCCACAGCCTTAAAAATCCTCTGTGTTCTGCCTGTTCATCATCCCCCCCACACACCCCCAACCCCGCCAAAACCCCTGGCAGCCTACAGATCTTTTTTTTTTTTTTCTTCCCTCCCTCCCTCCCTCCCTCCCTCCCTCCCTCCCTCCCTCCCTCCATCTTTCTTATTACTAGTGTGGATATCATTCGTTTATTATAAAAAAGAGACACGGAAATTATTTACGTAATGCAGGACTGCACAACTTCAGTGGACTGGGTAGTTTCACATGACGCCGTTTCAATAATGATTTATTTCAGGCTACATCTTTTCTGAGAATGTCACAATCCATGTCACCTACAACTACTTCGATGCCTCCATACTCTGGGAGAAGAAATTTCTCGCCAACTTGCATGCCAACTGGTTGAGTCTCTCCACCCTTTTCCTTTAGAGCCTCATCCAATAGCTGCTCCTGTTGCTTGCAGTCCTTGTCCTGGAGATTTTTATGGGAGCACAATGCCTCCTTTGGTTACAATGTTGGCTGCACTCCTTTGACCTAAAACCTGGTCAAAGAGGGGGAGAAACCCTCTCTAAACGCCTGTCCGGCCATGACGCTGTCCGCTGCAGTTTGTACTCTGCTCTCCAGCCTACTGATTTCAGTTCTGTCTCCTCCACAATGTCACATTTAGTGGGAACCGTGAGTTATGTTCACCATTTCAGATTGGCTTCTCTCAGTCAGGAATACACATGTACGGTTCCCCCACCTGGCTCCCCACAGCTACCCATAGTTCCATAGCTCGCTCATTTCTTTCCAACGGCCCCGAAAAACATTCCATGGCCTGGATGTACCCCAGCCTACATATCCATTCACCTCCTGAGGGACTTCTTGGTTGCCTCCAAGGTCAGGCAGTTATGAATGAAGCTACCGTGAACGTCTGTGTGCAGGTTTCTGTGCAGACGTCAGTTTTCAACTCATTTGGGCCGTTGATAAATACCAAGGAGTGGGATTGCTGGGTCGTACGGTAAGAGTGTGTTTAGCTTGGAAAGGCATCGCCCATATTTGTGGCATTTTTTGGATGATAGCTGAGAGCAGGGCAGCACACTGAAGGAACAAGGTCATGAAGGAGGTAGAATTCAAAGATGCTGGAAAGGAAGATGTCACCAAGGCACGACCTTTACCTCCATCCTCGTAGGGTTTGTGGCTGACCCTGAGGATGACATTGACATGAGACAGATGACCAGGAAAAGGAGCATACAAATTTGTTTCCTACAAGTGTCACATGACAAAGCCCTCCTGAGGAAACGAAGATCCTGAGAAGGAGCAAACCCTAAATGCTTGTATATTGGGTTGAACAAGGAGAGGCGACTGTGGGAGGGTAACTCAACAATGTGGCGAGGCTATAGGAACGTTAAGGATTTAAAACAAAACAAAACAAACAAAAAAGCAAGATCTGTTTGTCCAGAATTCTCATTCTCATTCTGAACTTCCTGTCCTTGAAGATCAGAATGTTACTCACGGGGCACCTGGGTGGCTCAGTCTGTTAAGGTTAAGTGGCTGCCTTCAGCTGAAGTCAGATCTCTCAATCCCGGCATCCTGGGATTGAGCCCTGCCTTGGCCTCTTTGCTCAGCGGGGAGTCTGCCTCTCCCTCTCCCTCTGTCCTTCCCCCCTACTCATGCGTGGGCTCTCGCTCACCCTCCCTCCCTCCCTCCCTCTCTCTCAAATAAATAAAATCTTTTTAAAAACTTTTAAAAAAAGAATGTCTCTCACTCCCCTCCCTTCTGGCATAGGGAAGACATCTTCCAGGGGGATGGGTGGGGGAAGCTTCTGGGGAGAAAAGGGGGAGAGTCAGGTACCCTCCTTGCACCTGCGGGGCGGGGGGGGGGGGGTTGGGTTGGGTTGGGTGTGTGTGTGTTTGCTGCTGCCGCCGCTGCTGCTTTGTAGAAGTGTCTACAGTTCAAAACAGTACTCTGGTTTCCTTTATATCTAAAGCTTATCTCGGGTTTGGGGTTTGGGTTTGGACAGGAGGAGGGAGGGCCACATTTTCTTCTGACAGAGTGGAGAAAGAGAAGAGGGGTGCGGGCTTGTGCATATTCTTTTCCATCTTGGGGTGAGCGGAGGATTCAGATTCAGCTCTTGCCAGATGAGATCTAATTTCTCCATAAACAATCAGGCAAAATATCAGGCAAACAGAGGGCGAGTAAGCGTTAGAAGACCATGGACAAGATGGGTTCCAAAGCAATGATTTCATCAGAGGAACGTGAATGCCAAAGATTTCCAGGGACCATGTTTATGGATGACTTGGTGTGTAGGTCATTTCAAATTTACAGTGCTACCATCCATCCGGTCACTTCAGCATACTGTCTCCAGCTCACACGAGCAGTGTAGTCGTGCAAATATATTATGGGGCTCATCCAGGGATGGGATTGTGCCAGAAAAAGGGAGACAGCAGCATGTAATTGAGCCTAAGGAGTGTCCAAGAGAGTGACTCTCTAAAGTACATCGAGGCAGAAGGAGACCGGCTGGATTTTTTGTTTGCTTGCTAGGTGTTTGTGGCAATGGGGTGGATGTGGGTGGGTGTTGTTTATTTTCTGGACAAGGTGAAGGGACCCTTCAAGTGGAAGTATTTGCACAAGGGGTCTTGCAGGATGGGAGGGTGCAGCTCAGTCCCTTTACCAAGAAAAAAGGAGAATCAGACCTTTTAAGAACTAGGCAAGGAGAGGAGTCTAGCTTTGGTTATTGCAGCACCCAGGCACCTCGGCAGAAACAACAGAAGGTTCCCAAAAGGAACCGAGTTGCAGGAATCAGCGTGAGCAGGCCCCATCACCCTCAGCTCTCAGCTCTCAGCTCTCAGCCCTCAGCCCTCAGCCACCTCCCCACCGGGGCAGGAGGCGTCTATAATCCAGTCTGAGCTCCAGATCTGGGTCCCGCCCCCCCTCACCCCCACCCACCTACAGGGCTCCCCTGCCCTCTTCTCAGCCAGAGACACATATGGGAGGGTGGTCCCAGAACAAATCTCCCCACATCCACAGAAATCTTGCCAGCACTTTGACCACTTGGCCTTGAGACACCAACTCATCTGTACCCGTGCATGATTTTTTCCTTGGACCAGGGGCCTAGTTCACCACTTAGGACGAACAGCAAATCCCCGCTTCCCCCCCTCCCCACCCTCCCCGCAGCCTATGGTTCCCAATTCGACCGGATAACATCAGTTGGGGGGGCGGGGATGGGGGAGCAGCTGAAGGGAGGGTCAGGGTGATCCATTCTAATGGGCCTCATTCAATCGTATCATTCAAATGCAGAAAGCTTTCTGTTAAAGTCAGAGCCTGGGGCTTCTCTCCACTGAATGGCTTTCCCAAACTTCCCCAACCCTTAGGCTGCAGCTTGCAAACTTCTGGGAAGAAAGGGAGGGATGGAGGGAGGGAAGGAGGGAGGGAGGGAGGGAGGGAGGGAGGGAGGGAGGGAGGGAGGGAGGGAGGGTAAGGGGAAAAAGGGGAAAGAGGATGTCCGAAGAGTTCACCTCATCTGGGTGTCAGTCCTTCATTCCATTTCTATGAAACATGGACAGAGGCCTGCCTTCTGTCACTGCCTCAAGCTGAAGTAAGGTGCAGTAGAGGCTTTGGAATGGAAGGGTCTGATACAGTGCAGGTCGCAACTTTTGGTCCCTTGTGTTATTGGAGGGGGTCTCAGAGATAGTTCCTTATCTGAGAACTTGGATATTTTTCTACATGGTTTCATTGATTTTATCCCCAAGTATACTCTATGGAATAGTAACAGCATAGCATGACCCAACTGTCTCATTCTGTCTCAGATTGATCTGATCCGGCGGGCCTCGTGGGCCTCGGAGAGTACAGACCGGTAAATTAGTCTGAGCCTCTCCCCCCCAGGACGGGGGCGGGGGGGGGGGGGCAAAGGTCGTGGTGGTTAAGGGCTTCTTGTAGCCAAGTAGCTTAGTGTTTGGTTTTACCTCTATGGGTCCTTTTTTTTTTTTTTTCCTTTACATATCTTTATTAAGTAATCTCTACACCCAACGTGGGGCTCGAAGTCACAACCCCGAGATCAAGAGTCGCATGTTCTACTGACTGAGCCAGCCAGGTGCCCCTATTTATATGGGTTCTTATTTCCAAACAGGAGTTAATAGAGGTGCCGCAAGCGGAGTTAACTATCACAGACTCGGCCTCATTCAGCAAGCAATCCGGTAGTTCATAAGAGGCATTTCTATGGAAACCAAAGGAAAACACTGGTTAATGGTTGGAACAAGGGATAAACCCAGTGTCTAAGTCCAGAGTACTACCGGTGAGAAGGTCTCTAGGATGTCAGGCTTGAAGCATCCTCAGATAGAGTGAGGGTGGGCAGGGGCAATCTGACGAATTTTTCTGGTGCGTAGTTCAAATGTCTCATTTTGAGTGGCCCATAGAGCAACAGGCACAAAGATTGTCTATGTACGAGCTATTGTTGCCATTTCCCTGAAATTTATTTCAAGTTGACCAGCTTTCACTTGCCACACTTCAGGAAAAAGGGCACTTTCAGTTCTTAATGATTGTAAGGTAAGAGAATGGGAGAATGTTGGAAACCTTAGTTTGAACAGTCATAGTCAGAGACTCAAGGAAACCCGAAGGATTCAGGATCCAGTCCAGGTTTATAGGCAAACAACATATGTTCAAAGATAATTCATCAGAACTAGCACCTAACACCTACAAAAGTGTGTTATTGAAATACAGTCTTTCTCCCTAAAGTCACCTTCATTCCTGTCAAAGATAGCCAAATGAAGATTAATTTGTTTGTAAAACAAGCCCAGTTTTTAACAAACATGGCCTAATCATCTACGTAAGCACAGCAAAAATAGCAATTGACCAAATCATATATAAGGTTCTTTCTTTTTCTTTCTTTCTTTCTTTCTTTCTTTCTTTCTTTCTTTCTTTCTTTCTTTCCTCTTTTAAATCTGCTTTGATGTAGCTTTTTATAAGGAATTTTAGATTGAACCTTTAACTGCCTTTTTAAAGCCAAGAGCCAAGCCAAGTATTTCCCATCGGATTTGTCTGCAAGACCTGTAGGTTGAGGTCAATTTCTCTCATCTTGAGGTCCTCCAAATTTCCTGAAGTTCCTGCATCTGTCAGGAGGTGGCATTCTTTACTCACCTGGTAAGACTGAGGAGAACACTGTAAGTAAGGTATCAGGCCAACATTTCCAAGGGGCTTTATTGGCTCCATAAAATCGATCTGACTTTCTTAAAGCTGTCTCATCATATCTGAGTCTATGCTTTGTGTCTCTGAAAGATGACTTTCCAGGGGCACCTGGCTGGCTCAGTCGGTAGAGAGCACGACTCTCTCTCTCTCTCTCTCTCTCTCTCTCTCTCTCTCTCTCTCTCCCTTCATTTTTTTAAAGGTTTTATTTATTTGACAGAGAGAGACAGAGAGAGAGAGAGACAGTGAGAGGGGGAACACAAGCAGGGGGAGTAGGAGAGGGAGATGCAGGCTTCCCGCTGAGCAGGGAGCCGGAAGAAGACATGGGGCTCCATCCCAGGACCCTGGGATCGGGACCAGAGCCAAAGGCAGACACTCGACTGACTGAGCCACCCAGGCGCCCCTGTAGATATCTTAAGAGAAAAAGTTTCCTTGACCGTGGAAGAGCAAACACTGGGGGAGGGGGACCAACAATGTTTTGAACCAGAGTCATTAAAAACGCTCATCTTTTTTTCTTAAAAAACAAACAAGAAAACCCAGTCATCGTTTTCCTGAATTCATTCAGTTCCATGTTATTACTTTTTGTTCTGTTTAAATGCAGCTTTTTCATATGTTCTGGAAATTCATAGTTTAATTTTAGGATCTGAAGGTTACCAGAAACCTGTATTTGTCAAAAGTCCTTTTTGTGAATCTTCTTGAAGCTGAACGATATTTTGCAAGAGCATCAGAACGGTAACTGTAAATGACACAAGAGTCAAAAATGGACACGGATATTGTATGGAACCAGAAAAGACCCTGAATAGCCAAAGGAATGTTGAAAAAGAAAACCAAAACTGGTGGCATCACAATTCCGGACCTCAAGCTCTATGACAAAGCTGTAATCATCAAGACAGTGTGGTACTGACACAAAAACAGACACACAGACCAATGGAACAGAATAGAGAACCCAGAGATGGACCCTCAGCTCTATACTCGACTAATCTTCAACAAAGCAGGGAAAATCCAATGGGGGGGGGGGCGGGAGACAGGCTCTTCAACAGATGGTGTGGGGAAAATTGGACAGCCACATGCAGAAGAATGAAACTGGACCATTTCCTGACACCAAACACAAAAAACAGACTCAACATGGATGAAAGACCTAAATGGGAGATAGGAATCCTTCCAAATCCTAGAGGAGAACACAGGCAGCAACTTCTGTGACCTCGGCTGCAGCAACTTCTTGCTAGACACATCTCCACAGGCAAGGGAAAGAAAGGCAAACATGAACTATTGGGACTTCATCAAGATAACAAGTTTTTGCCCAGCGAAGGAAACAGTTGACAAAACCAAAAGACAACAGACAGAATGGGAGAAGATATTTGCAAATGACAAATCAGATTAAGTATGTCTATAGAGGGGCGCCTGGGTGGCTCAGTCGTTAAGCGTTAAGCATCTGCCTTCGGCTCAGGGCGGGATCCCAGAGTCCTGGGATCGAGCCCCACATCGGGCTCCTCCACTGTGAGCCTGCTTCTTCCTCTCCCACTCCCCCTGCTTGTGTTCCCTCTCTCGCTGGCTGTTTCTCTCTCTGTCAAATAAATAAATAAATAAATAAATAAATAAATAAATAAATAAAATCTTAAAAAAAAAGGGGGGGGGATCTCTATAGAATGTATCAAACTCAACATCCAAAGAACCAATTATCCAATCAAGAAATGGGCAGAAGACAAGAGCAGACATTTCTCCAAAGACGACGTCCAAATGGCCAACAGACCCATGAAAAAAGTCTCCACGTCACCCAGCATCAAGGAAATACAAATCAACACCACAATGAGATACCACCTCACAGCAGTCAGAATGGCTACAATTAACAAGTCAGGAAAGGACAGATGTTGGCGAGGATGTGGAGAAAGGGAAACTCTCTTACAGTGTTGGTGGGAATGCAGGCTGGGGCAGCCACTCTGGAAAACAGTGTGGAGGTTCCTCAAAAATTTGAAACTAGAGCTACCCTACGACTCAGCAATTGCAGTACTGGGTATTTACCCCAAAAATACAAATGTAGTGATCCGAAGGGGTGCCTGCACCCCAACGTTTATAGCAGCAATGTCCACAATAGCCAAACTATGGAAAGAGCCCAGATGTCCATTGACAGATGAATGGATAAAGCAGATGTGGAGGATGGATAGAGAGATAGATAGGTAGCTATAGCTATAGATCTGTATCTATCTATATCTATCTGTATCTAGCTATACATCTGTATCTAGCTATATGTATCTATCTATCTGTCATCTATCTATCATGAAATACTACTCAGCCATCCTAAAAAAGAAAGAAAGAGAGAGAGAGAGAGAGAGAGAGAAAGAAAGAAAGAAAAAGAAAGAAAGAAAGAAAGAAAGAAAGAAAGAAAGAAAGAAAGAAAGAAAAGAAAGAAATCTTGCCATTTGCAATGACATGGATGGAACTAGAGGGTATTATGCTAAGTGGAATAAGTCAATCAGAGAAAGAAAATTATCATATGATCTCACTGATGTGTGTGTGTGTGTGTGTGTGTGTGTGTGTGTGTGTGTGTGTGTGTGTGTTTTCCATAAAGAGTTACATGTCATCCTGATGAAGGACACTGCAGAAAGTCACGGAGTTTATTTTCTGTTTTTAGTGTGTGCAAGGCTGTGTGACTCTGATCTTATGGGAGCCAGGGAGGTTTTCTTTTGTTTTCTCATCTTTATGTTTGGAAACCTCCTTTTTAGGGCTTGATTGAAAAAACTTTTTTAAAGATTTTATGTTTATGTAATCTCTACACCCAACATAGGGCTCAAACTCACAATCCCGAGTCCCGACGGAGGACGGAGCCAGCCAGCAGCCAGGCACCCCTTGATTTTTTTTTTTTTTTAATTGAAGCAAACATGCAATGTGTGCTCAGCGCGGAAATAGAGCCCACGTGTTGAGGTTTTGTGGAGTCATTTGGACCTGGGTAAATGTGAAGGCCCGGGAGCAGGGCCCACAAATGTTAAAAGTTGACAATTTCTTTGATCAGTATTCACTTAACAGATGATTTATTGAAAGTGCTATTCTATGGCAAACGTCCTTCTATGTTCGGGATACAGCAACAACCAGATAGCTGAAGCTCCCACCTCATGGATTTAAAGTTTCAGTTGGATGTAGAGATAGGTAGGTAGGTAGGTAGGTAGGTAGGTAGGTAGGTAGGCAGGCAGGCAGGCAAGCAAGCAAAGAGATTTAAAACATGGCATCGGGGCGCCTGGCTGGCTTGGTCGGTAGAGCGTGTGACTCTTGATCTCGAGGTGGTGAGTTCGAGCCTCACGTTCGTTGTAGAGATTACATAAACATAAAATCTTTTTTTTTTTTAAGATTTTATTTATTTATTCGACAGAGATAGAGACAGCCAGCGACAGAGGGAACACAAGCAGGGGGAGTGGGAGAGGAAGAAGCAGGCTCATAGCGGAGGAGCCTGATGTGGGGCTCGATCCCACAACACCGGGATCCCACCCTGAGCCGAAGGCAGACCCTTAACCGCTGTGCCACCCAGGCGTCCCAAACATAAAATCTTTAACAAAGAATAAATGATGGGGTGCCTGGGTGGCTCAATCGGTTGAGCGTGTCTGCCCTAGGCTCAGGTCATGATCCCGGAATCCTGGGATTGAGCCCCGCATCGGGCTCCCTGCTCAGCGGACAGCCTGCTTCTCCTTCTGCCCTTCACCCAGCTCGTGCTGTGCTCTCCTGCTCTCTCTCTCTCTCTCTCTCTCTCTCTCTCTCTCTCAAATAAATAAATAAAATCTTTTAAAAAATGAACGAACGAACGAACGAACGAACGAACGAACGAACAAAGCCATGGCATCAAAAGTGAGTGCTTGCTTGCTTGGGGGGGGGGGGGGAATCAAACCGGAATATCTTTAACCTGTAACATATTCTTTATCGATCCTGCTTTCACTACTTTGCCCGGATTTCATTTTCCACAAGTGACAGTCCCTCCCAAGTGGGCTTCTTTCATCGTAAGACCCGTGTTCTCCCATTAGTCCCGCAGAGAGAGAAGAGCCATGAGAGGCGAAAGTTGGGCAGATCGGTATAAATCTAGGAAATAAAATAATCGTTCCCAAGACCAGTAGCCAAAGTTCTGCTTCCGTTTAGGACCCGATGTGTTAAAAAAGCATGTATGGTCGTTGGCTTGGAGAAAGGGGAGGAGGCCGAAGTATCATCCTAAAGAACAGAGTAGGGGGAGAAACAGAAGTGAAAAGATCGAAGAACTGGTTTCCCCATCCATAGCCTTTGAAATGATTTGGTGTCTTCTCCTAAGTGAGAGCCCATTGTCCGTCCAATATTTCATACCGCTTTTCACAAAGTATCACAACACAACACAACACAACACAACACAACACAACACATTGCACGATCCCGTGCCTCCAAACCGTCTACGCAATCCTAATGCGTCCTATCTGCGTTCTATTCTATCATGTGACTAGAGCATCATGTACTTCACCATTCATGTGACTAGAGCATCATGTACTTCACATTCAGGTGAATTCCAACTTCTGTTCGGGGTGCGTGGGGGGCGGTGTGTGTGTGTGTGTGTGTGTGTGCGCGCGCGCGTGTGCGCGCGCCGTATCTATTGCTGCTGTGCAGCGATCTGATCCTCAGGGTGTATCACCCTAACACCGCAATGGCTTGAAACAACATCTCTTTATCATTTCCTGGTGCTTGCCTTGGGTGGCCACGTGGTTTCTACCGGTGTACCCCGGGCTCACTCCAGCAGTGGCCTTCAGCTGGAGGGTCAACTGAGTTTGAAGGTGCAACTTGGCCACATTCCCAAGTCTGCAGTCGGTGCTGGCCGAGCACCGGGTTGCCTCTCTTGTCGATGCCTCTCATGGCCCAGTCAGCTAGACTGGCTCTCTTCCGTGAAGGTCTCGGGACGGCCTGCCAAGAGGGTCAAGAACGCTTCCGGACCACCTCTTCAGCTGTGGCTGTGCAACTAGTAAAATTTCACTTCTAGTCTATTCTTTTGGTCAAGACAAGTCCCAAGACCGAGTCCAAAACCAGGGGACAGAGCAATCGAGCCTACCTCCAGATAGCAGGAGCATCGAAGGCACATGGCGTGAGGGTGCACACGTGCCAGGAGGTAAGGGAGGTACGGTTGTCAGTCTCCCACGAGGGATTCCTAAACCCTATGCCACGACGCACATTTTTGTAAAAGTAAGCTTGACGTGTTAGCGTCTAAAACATGATTTCCTTTGAATCGACCCCTAGAATTGGATTCGTCCAAAAGAAGGGGAAGATGCGTTTTTCAGGCTCTTGATACCAAAGCTCTTGACTTCCAGAATGGACTTGGATGACCCTTCACCATCTCTGCTTTGTAAGACAGTGCAAATTTAATTGGCCAACCCCGCATGAAAAGGTTGTCGATCACGTTCCCGTCCGAATTCAAATTCAAGGCAGGATTCCTTTTTAAAGGCACAGAGCAGCCAGCTCCGTGGCAAGGAGCCAGAATTCTCCGGGTGGATCTCAGATCCACCGAATCCCACAAACCCCGTGTGACGTGAATGTACGAATTCGTGGAGGTTTCCCTCCCGATGGCTAAGAAGATGCTTTCACATCAGTGATGACAAAACGCAAACCCACAAAACCCCGATAGATGGGCACGGTCTTCCCTAAAGGGTCCCTTATTTCATGGAATCCAATTCTTCCACCTTGCAGTCTGCATTCACGGCTTCTATTTTCCGAGAGGCCGACACTCTTTCTCTGCAGACATGTCACAAGATCGGCAGGATACGGTCTTCTGTGCGTCGGGCACACCAAAAGCTGTTGGGAAGGCCCCTGCCATCGGAATGTATTCGGCACGGATGCTAAGGAAGACTTTGAAACCGATCTAGTCCGGTTCCGTCCTTCAGTCCTCTTGGGGGCAGAGCTTCCGTGTTCCATGCCCCCTCTCCAGGAACGCCACTCTCCCCACAATTTCAGGTGTCCAGGCAACCCGGAAACTCTCGAGCTAGGTGAGTTCTTCTGGGAAGGGGCGGGGGGGGGTTGGGGGGGAAAGGGTGGGCAGTGCCGACGTTTGGAAACATTGAAGGGCACCCGAGGCGAGGCTATGGCCAAATCGAGTCCGTGCACAGGTACGTAAGGCGGGGGTGGGGGGGCGGGGGTGGGGATGGGGGGGTGGTGGGGTGGGGCACGAAACCTGTGCTCTCCGTAGGTTACGAAAAGCTCAGGGGCACCTGGCTGGCTCTCTGTAGAGCGCGCTGACTCTTGATCTCAGAGTCCTGAGTTCGAGCCCCACGTTGGGTGTAGAGTTTACGTGAACCAGCAGCAGCAGCAGCAGCAGCAGCAGCAGCAGCAGCAGCAGCAGCAGCAGCAGCAGCACCACCACCACCACCACCACCACCACCACCACCACCACCACCACCACCACCAAAAATGATAATAATGAAAAGCTCGAAAAGCCCCACGGCCCCTGGCAGGATGTCTATGGCAAGCCACACCTCCACGACAAATAGCTTTCCACAGTGACGGTGACGGATGGCGGAAGGACAGAGGCAGCACCCTACCCCAAACCTCACAGCCTGCCTCCTTTCCGGCCAGATGTGCAGCATCTGGGAACGGCTTTGAAACCTTCCCAGTCAACGGCTTGGGCCCGCCTGTCGGGAAAAGCGCTCTGCTGTTCATTTCACTCCTGGACGAGCCTAGGAAGATGAAGCGGCGGTAGCTCTCGGGGGGGGGGGGGGGGGGGCGCCACGCGATCCAACACACACGACCACAGCCACTGAGGAGCATGAGATCTGTATGGCCTCGAGGGGTACAGGATAGCCCGTGAATCCTTTTCCAAGGAAGAAGGCGGCAACGTGAGAGCGTGCAAAACACTTTCTCACAGCATCTGCTGATGGTGCTAGGACTTCTGTCCCCGGAGAGGATACTATTTTTCCACCGCTTCCAGTTTTAAGAGAAAGGGTCAGGGGAAAATCATTCAGTCGTTCCACTCATCTTCATGGCTCATCGTGGAAAACGAAGACGCCGTACAAAGGAGCAAAGCGCGGATCCATGCAAACACATGGGTGAGCCCCCCCAAAACATGACGCTAAGTGAAAGGAACCAGACAGCCAGGGTGACATAATGCCTTGGGATCCCATGGGTAGGAAAGAGCCAGACGGAATAGCCCAATCCTAGAGGGAGGGAGCAAACAGATCAGAGGCTGTTGGGGGAGAATGGTGAAGAGAGCCGGGGTGAGGGTCGGGGTGAGGTTGAGGTTGAGGGTGGGGGGGGGGAGGCGCGGACGGGAAGGGGGAGGGGTGGGGGGTGTCTCTTTTTGAGGTGACGGAAATGTTCTGGAAATGGCGGTGCGGGTCGTGCAGCTTTGTGAGTAACCTTTAAAAAAAATAAAAAAGGCCACCGAACCGTACACTTTCAAGAGGATGTGAATCATGGCGTGCGAATTGTATCTCCACTTTGAAAATGTGTGAGGAAAAAAATGTAGCAGATGCAGGTTGGTAGGTTGGTTGGTAGGTAGGTAGGTAGGTGGGTGGGTGGGTGGGTGGGTGGGTGGGTAGGTAGGTAGGTAGGTAGGTGAACGGGCCGGTGGTGGACCGATGTTCGTTCGTTCGTTCGTTCGTTCGGTCCATCCATCCATCCATCCATCCGGTCCCTGCGTCCACGAAGATCTGCATCAAAAGGTGTGGGAAGGGGGAGGTCGGGTTCTTGTTCTGAGTGGTTTTATTTGTTCCCCAAACTAATCACCTCTGTGGAGATAAACAAAGATCACCCACATGAGAACAGGA
>NW_028273804.1:0-2500 GCF_024610735.1 Ursus americanus | reverse complement strand
CGGGCCCTGGCAACCTCGCGGGGCTCGGGCCACAACCACCACGCCACCGTCACGACCGGCCCCCAGAACGCTCTCCCGCACGCGCAGCAACGCCAACCCCCCCGCACCCTGCTCGACCAGAGACCCGCGCGGCCTCTCCTCCTCACGAGGGGCCGAGAGCACTTCGCCCGGGGACGACCACCCCCCCAAAGCCGTAGCGGCTGGGGAGGGGACAACACCCAACAGCGGCGAGGCCGGTTTCGGTCCCAAGAGGGCGGATCGGGGGCACGACGCGCCTTCAGCCATCTGGTCGAGGCGGGCACGGAGGGGGTGGGTCGGCGGTGACGGGGAGGGGGCGCAGAGCGGGCGAGGGCCGGGAGCGCGTGGGGGGAGTGGTTCGGGGGAAGGGCGCGCGCCAACGAAGACGCGAACCGGGCCACCGGGTAAACGTGCACGGGATCCCACCGCCACCAGCATGAGAGCGGTCCCGCGACGCCCGGGACGCCGGCCGGCCTCAGCACCCTTGGCGGGCCCCGCCCCCCGCGAACCAGGCCCCACCACGGCTGGGACCCAAAAACCCCACGTGACCCCCGCCGCAGGGGCCCAGCTGAACCTCCGTCCATCCGTCTGGTCCATCCCGGAGTCACGACCCAGGGGAAGCAACCCCCAGGCGAGAGCGGCCCGACCCGTGCCTGCACGCCACCCCCGGCGGCAACTCGGGACGGGAGCGGGCGGGAGACAGCCGCTCGCACGGCATGGGGAAGCGGGACGCGCGGGGGCGCCCCACCCCTCGGGAGACACAGCACCGCGAGGGAGTGGCCGCACGCGCACTCGCACGCACGCGGGAGCCCCGCGCGCCGGACGCCGGCCAGGCCCAGCGGGATCCTCCCCCGACTCGGAGGGGGGAGGCGCAGGCCGCGGTAGGCAAAGAGCGGCGCTCGGCCCCACCGCGGGGCCGGCAGACCCCTCACGGAGAGGGGGCTCTGCCCAACACGCAACGGTAGTCACCCCGCATCGGTGGCCACTACGCGCAGAGGAGGGGCGGCGGCTGGGGGGTTCCGGTACCCCAAGGCACCCTCTCGGATCGCTAGAGAAGGCTTTCTCACCGAGGGCGCATCGCCCCCACCCATTCGTCCCCCGACCGGGCCCCGCTAAACGGCTCTCCAAAGGCCGCCAAGGGCTCGGGGGGCGGGGGTAGGTCTGCGGCAAGGGGCAGGCACAGGGCAATCCTGAGCGCTCACGGCTGGGGCCCAACAAGGAGACCGTCCTTGCCCCGCCACGCACACCATGCTCGCGTCACCGCCCGGAAAGAGCTTCGTGCCTCCGGCGAGGCCACGAGAGGCGGAGACGGACGTGGCATGCTGGGGCGAGGAAACGGCACCCCTCGGCTGGCCAAGCGCCACAGCGCTGGCTCGGCCCGCCGCGATCGCTCACACACCCCGCCACGTCCAGGCCCCCCCCAGCACGGCATGCGCCAGGGGGACGACGAGGCGCCCGCATCCCCATGGGGGGGGCAGGTGGTCCTCCCTTACCGACTCCACCACCCGCTCCTCGGACTACACCACCAACAGCGGTGACCCGAGGGGGTCGCTGGGAACAGGAAACGACGCCACCGCTCGGCCTCGGGCACCTGAGACAACCTGGAGCGCTCCAGGGGCACCACGGAGGGCCAGGCGCAACGCGCTCAGCACGCCCAGGCGGTGAGCAGCGCGGCGTCGGGACGGCCCTCCCCATGGCAGGGAGAGCCGCTCACCACACGAAGCCAAGAAAGGCAAGCGAGAGTGTCCGCTGCGTCAGAGGACCCCGGTCCCACAGACACCGGGAGGCCGAACGTGGGAGGGCGGGGTCGGGCCGGAGTCCACACACCCCCCCCGCGCCCTCCCCGCACCGCCACAGCAGGCGGAGGAGGAGGAGGAGCGCGAAGGGCCCGCGGGCAGAACGAGAAGAGCGGTCCCATTCGCCATGAATGTCCGTCCCTCGTCTGACGCGGCTTAGGCCCGGCCCGGGAGAGCGCGAGATCACCACATCGATCGGCAGAATGTGCCCAGGGAGGTCCCGAGGGGGGGAAAGCCCGGCGAGGACAGCAACCAGAGGGACCTGCTTTCAGCCTCGCCAGCACCCCTCGACCCCAGGGCGAGAGCAGCCGGACAACCCAAGGAAGGAGGACGCCTGACACGTGGCACGGAGCCTTGCGGGACAAGGGTTGTCACGACCGCAGCCAGGTGCCCGCAGTGGGGAGCGCACGGGGTAAAGCACCCACGCCGCCTGCCCACACCGCCCTCGGGTGCTGGAGACCGGAGGCGGCACCACGGCCTGGACCATCTGGAGGCACCCGAGCCGGCGCACAGGCCCACGCGGACGGCTCAAGTAAGCGAGGGCACAGCCGGGCTTGGCACCATGGTCAAGCCCAGAGGTCCCCCCCGCCCCGCACACGCCCAGAGGTCCCCATCTCTAAGGCGACAGTCGCCAAAGCACAGCGTGTCAGCACCTACCTGGCAACAAAAAGTGCTCATTTCAGGTG
>NW_028273803.1:32500-35022 GCF_024610735.1 Ursus americanus | reverse complement strand
CCCCACGTTGGGTGTAGAGTTTACGTGAACCAGCAGCAGCAGCAGCAGCAGCAGCAGCAGCAGCAGCAGCAGCAGCAGCAGCAGCAGCACCACCACCACCACCACCACCACCACCACCACCACCACCACCACCACCACCACCAAAAATGATAATAATGAAAAGCTCGAAAAGCCCCACGGCCCCTGGCAGGATGTCTATGGCAAGCCACACCTCCACGACAAATAGCTTTCCACAGTGACGGCGACGGATGGCGGAAGGACAGAGGCAGCACCCTACCCCAAACCTCACAGCCTGCCTCCTTTCCGGCCAGATGTGCAGCATCTGGGAACGGCTTTGAAACCTTCCCAGTCAACGGCTTGGGCCCGCCTGTCGGGAAAAGCGCTCTGCTGTTCATTTCACTCCTGGACGAGCCTAGGAAGATGAAGCGGCGGTAGCTCTCCGTGGGGGGGGGGGGGGGGGGCGCCACGCGATCCAACACACACGACCACAGCCACTGAGGAGCATGAGATCTGTATGGCCTCGAGGGGTACAGGATAGCCCGTGAATCCTTTTCCAAGGAAGAAGGCGGCAACGTGAGAGCGTGCAAAACACTTTCTCACAGCATCTGCTGATGGTGCTAGGACTTCTGTCCCCGGAGAGGATACTATTTTTCCACCGCTTCCAGTTTTAAGAGAAAGGGTCAGGGGAAAATCATTCAGTCGTTCCACTCATCTTCATGGCTCATCGTGGAAAACGAAGACGCCGTACAAAGGAGCAAAGCGCGGATCCATGCAAACACATGGGTGAGCCCCCCCAAAACATGACGCTAAGTGAAAGGAACCAGACAGCCAGGGTGACATAATGCCTTAGGGATCCCATGGGTAGGAAAGAGCCAGACGGAATAGCCCAATCCTAGAGGGAGGGAGCAAACAGATCAGAGGCTGTTGGGGGAGAATGGTGAAGAGAGCCGGGGTGAGGGTCAGGGTGAGGTTGAGGGTGGGGGGGGGGGAGGCGCGGACGGGAAGGGGGAGGGGTGGGGGGTGTCTCTTTTTGAGGTGACGGAAATGTTCTGGAAATGGCGGTGCGGGTCGTGCAGCTTTGTGAGTAACCTTTAAAAAAAATAAAAAAGGCCACCGAACCGTACACTTTCAAGAGGATGTGAATCATGGCGTGCGAATTGTATCTCCACTTTGAAAATGTGTGAGGAAAAAAATGTAGCAGATGCAGGTTGGTAGGTTGGTAGGTAGGTAGGTAGGTGGGTGGGTGGGTGGGTGGGTGGGTGGGTAGGTAGGTAGGTAGGTGAACGGGCCGGTGGTGGACCGATGTTCGTTCGTTCGTTCGTTCGTTCGTTCGGTCCCTCCCTCCCTCCCTCCCTCCCTCCATCCATCCATCCATCCATCCGGTCCGTGCGTCCACGAAGATCTGCATCAAAAGGTGTGGGAAGGGGGAGGTCGGGTTCTTGTTCTGAGTGGTTTTATTTGTTCCCCAAACTAATCACCTCTGTGGAGATAAACAAAGATCACCCACATGAGAACAGGAATCACCTGTTGAGGTCAACAGAGTCTGTGGGCGGTTATCACCACCTGGGTCTGGCAGAGACTCGAAGCAAACGCAGGCCAGGCGGAGGAGTGGAAAAGCTTTCTGGTGGCAAAGGGGGAAGGTCCAGTGAGAGGTTGTTGCGGTGGGCGGGGGGAGCAGGACGGGAGCTGACTAGAAGAGGGGTGTCCTGGGTCATTTCGGGGAAAGAGAAACTTGATTTCCGTCCGTGGGTCCATCGATCTCATTCTCTGGATCTAGCTCTATGGAGAAGAACAGCGACGTGTCTCCATGTTGTCCATCTGTATCCCCACGTCAACATTGTCCAAGGTGTAGGTTTGTTGAATCCGTGATGTCGGAGACGCTTAGAGAAGAACACAGGTGAGTCTATTTCCCAAACGATCCACAAAAATCACCGTAACTGCAACTGTTCCTCCTTCCCACCCATGCTCTCTCCACACCCCGCCCCCCCTCCCCCTCCCCCTCCCCCTCCCCCTCGCCCCACCCCACCCCACCCCACCCCGCCCCGCCCCGCCCCGCCCCGCCCCGCCTCCGGGCCTTTCTCGGGCTCCCTCTTCTTTTCTCCGGCCCCTCCTCCCCCCCCCCCGCCCGCGCCGCCCCCCTATCCCAGCTCCCCCACAACCCGCCCCATCAGCGGCCGGACCATCTGGTCGACCTTTTGGGCACTAGAGAAGTGACCACCGGGCGGGCGGTGCCCGACAACCGGCACTGCGGTGAATCCGTGAGACTGCGAGTGACGAATACGGGGGGGGGGGGGGTGTCTCAGGGTGGCTGAGACACAGTGCCCGCCTTTCCGGCGCACGGCGCCGTCCCGATCCACCTGGGTCGGTAGCGCTTCCCAACTCAGGGCGCGCCGTTAGCCGAAGAGGGGGGGCCCACTGGGGATCTTTTCCCCACCGTCCCTGGGATGGATGGATGGATGGATGGATGGATGGATGGATGGATGGGGACAGCTGCACAGCTAGGGGACGTGCTCCTCCCACGT
>NW_028273803.1:0-20000 GCF_024610735.1 Ursus americanus | reverse complement strand
ACGGTAGTCACCCCGCATCGGTGGCCACTACGCGCAGAGGAGGGGCGGCAGCTGGGGGGTCCCGGTACCCCAAGGCACCCTCTCGGATCGCTAGAGAAGGCTTTCTCACCGAGGGCGCATCGCCCCCACCCATTCGTCCCCCGACCGGGCCCCGCTAAACGGCTCTCCAAAGGCCGCCAAGGGCTCGGGGGGCGGGGGTAGGTCTGCGGCAAGGGGCAGGCACAGGGCAATCCTGAGCGCTCACGGCTGGGGCCCAACAAGGAGACCGTCCTTGCCCCGCCACGCACACCATGCTCGCGTCACCGCCCGGAAAGAGCTCCGTGCCTCCGGCGAGGCCACGAGAGGCGGAGACGGACGTGGCATGCTGGGGCGAAGAAACGGCACCCCTCGGCTGGCCAAGCGCCACAGCGCTGGCTCGGCCCGCCGCGATCGCTCACACACCCCGCCACGTCCAGGCCCCCCCAGCACGGCATGCGCCAGGGGGACGACGAGGCGCCCGCATCCCCATGGGGGGGGGGCAGGTGGTCCTCCCTTACCGACTCCACCACCCGCTCCTCGGACTACGCCACCAACAGCGGTGGCCCGAGGGGGTCGCTGGGAACAGGAAACGACGCCACCGCTCGGCCTCGGGCACCTGAGACAACCTGGAGCGCTCCAGGGGCACCACGGAGGGCCAGGCGCAACGCGCTCAGCACGCCCAGGCGGTGAGCAGCGCGGCGTCGGGACGGCCCTCCCCATGGCAGGGAGAGCCGCTCACCACACGAAGCCAAGAAAGGCAAGCGAGAGTGTCCGCTGCGTCAGAGGACCCCGGTCCCACGGACACCAGGAGGCCGAACGTGGGAGGGCGGGGTCGGGCCGGAGTCCACACACCCCCCCCGCGCCCTCCCCGCACCGCCACAGCAGGCGGAGGAGGAGGAGGAGCGCGAAGGGCCCGCGGGCAGAACGAGAAGAGCGGTCCCATTCGCCATGAATGTCCGTCCCTCGTCTGACGCGGCTTAGGCCCGGCCCGGGAGAGCGCGAGATCACCACATCGATCGGCAGAATGTGCCCAGGGAGGTCCCGAGGGGGGGAAAGCCCGGCGAGGACAGCAACCAGAGGGACCTGCTTTCAGCCTCGCCAGCACCCCTCGACCCCAGGGCGAGAGCAGCCGGACAACCCAAGGAAGGAGGACGCCTGACACGTGGCACGGAGCCTTGCGGGACAAGGGTTGTCACGACCGCAGCCAGGTGCCCGCAGTGGGGAGCGCACGGGGTAAAGCACCCACGCCGCCTGCCCACACCGCCCTCGGGTGCTGGAGACCGGAGGCGGCACCACGGCCTGGACCATCTGGAGGCACCCGAGCCGGCGCACAGGCCCACGCGGACGGCTCAAGTAAGCGAGGGCACAGCCGGGCTTGGCACCATGGTCAAGCCCAGAGGTCCCCCCCGCCCCGCACACGCCCAGAGGTCCCCATCTCTAAGGCGACAGTCGCCAAAGCACAGCGTGTCAGCACCTACCTGGCAACAAAAAGTGCTCATTTCAGGTGACAAAATCACCACGCCGACTGCCGGGGCCTAGACACAAGTCACCGGGACCTCCTGGGACCGTAGCCAGGCCACCGGCCCCAAGCACCGTTCCATCAGCCCCGGCCCCTGGAGCCCCCAGGGCCATCTGGTCGACCCCGGGAGCGTGGCGGCAGCCGGGACCGACGGGGGACTCGCGGGAGGTGGGGCGGGGCGGGTAGGCCCTCCCCCAGTCCGCCTGTCGTCCCCACGTCAGGACTTAGAAAAATCACCAAAGTCCTGCGGAGGCACCTGTGGACGCCCTGCTCCCCGGCCCTCAGGACGGCCCCACGCCTGTCCCATGCCGGTCCCATGCCGGTCCCATGCCGGTCCCCGACTCCCAGTTGGGACTGGGGGGGGGAGGGGGCGATACCACGGAGGCGTCCCCGACGGCCGGACCGCAATGGGAATCGCGGCCGGGCCCCTGGGGCGCCATATCCGTGCCTCCCCTCGCGACCCGATCCGGTCCGGTCCGTTCCGGTCCCCTCCGGTCCCCACCTCCGCAGCGGGCCTCGGAAAGCTTGGTAAGAAAATCGGGTCAGACGACCGGAACCCCACGCGTGCCCCGTGGCCGGGCCCGTCACGCCATCCACGGGCTTCCTCTCAAGGCTCGAGCGCGACACGGGAGAAAACCGCGCGACACGGAAGGCCCGACGACCGACCGGAGCCACCGGCCGGATGGCGTCCGGGCGCCGGACACACCCGCTCCCATTCCCCCACGGGCCGAGGAGGGGACACCGGTGGGTGCTGGTCGACCCGTCCAGGCGACCCCCACACCCTTCTCAGGGAGCGAGGCGGTGGCGGCGTCACACCCTCACAAGCCTGGAGGTTCAATCTCCCGCGAGCCGATCGCGCGCCGACACCCCAGAGAGAGCGGGACAATCACGCTAGTGTCACCGGCTTCCTGGAACTCCGGCTTGGGGACCGCAGCCAAATGCCATCCCTTACTGACATCGGCGACGCTCTGGCAGGGTGACGCTATATAAAAGCGGCCGCCAGGTGGCGCCCGACAACCGGCGCAAAGGACACCGAGACAGATCCAGATCGCGGGCCCGTGAAGGCGCACAGCCGGCCGCCCGGCCACCCGATCTTGTCCCGGCCCCACCTCGGAGGGGCGGGCAGAGGGTGTGGGGCGCGCGGACCCGGGGCGTCGGCCTCGGGAGCCCCCGACCAGCGCGGCACGGCTGCAGCACCCCAGGGCAGACCGGGAAAACGTGTCTGGGCCGCTCCAGCCGGAAAGGGAGCCGGCTGGCCACGGGACACGCGCGTACGCATGCGCTCACGCCCACGCACGCACGCCCACGCACGCACGCACGCCCCCGCCGGAAGCGGACGTGGGCGGAAAATTCCCCAAAGGGGCGCGCGTGGGTGGCTCAGTCGCTAAGCGTCTGCCTTCAGCTCGGGTCACGATCCCAGGGTCCTGGTTTCCAGCTCCCCGTCGGGCTCCCTGCTCACCGGGAAGCCTACTTCTCCCTCTCCCGCTCCCCCTGCTTGTGTTCCCTCTCTCGCTGTCTGTCTGTCTGCCTGTCTGCCTGCCTGCCTGCCTGTCTGTCTGTCTGTCTGCCTGTCTGCCTGCCTGCCTGTCTGTCTGTCTGTCTGTCTGTCTCTCTCTCTCTCTCTCTCTCTCTCTGTGAAATAAATAAATAAAATCTTAAAAAAATAAAATAAAATTCCCCGCAGACACCGGCAGGCCCCAGAGGCCCGGCCGGCATTACGCGGGCTTCCCACAGCGGCACACGGGCGGTGCCCTGGGCCTCTGGGAGGACTTAAGACAAATTTCGGGGGGCAGGCAGGGAACGGAAAACAGAGACCGTGTGAGTACTCCTAGAACAACAACGGTTGAACCATTTTTCTTCTATCATTTCAAGGGGAGGAAGTCTCTCTCAAGCATACGAAGAAAGCTCAGGAGGGCAGAAAGGGGGTGATTGACACACGCCCCCAGAAAGGTGCACACTGAATCCCTCTCTGCGTGTACCACGATGACATCCAAGGACAACAAACAGGCATGGGGGAACATCCGTGCAAAGGCAGGTGTGGCGATAAGAATATCGGTTTCCCCCGAAACCGCCTGGGTGGCTCAGTCGTTGAGCGTCTGCCTTCGGCTCAGGGCATGATCCGGGCGTTCTGGGATTGAGCCCCGCATCAGGCTCCTCCGATGGCAGCCTGCTTCTTCCTCTCCCACTCCCCCTGCTTGTGTTCCCTCCCTCTCTCACTGGCTGTCTCTCTCTCTCTGTCAAATAAATAAATCAACCAGTATTTAAATATATATATATATAATATTATATATTAATATATTTATATTTAACATTTTTATTAAATACATTTAATATGTTTAAATATATTATATATTTATTTTATTATATATTTATTATATTTTTATTTATATAATATATAAATAATATATTTATTATATATAAATATATATTATATATTTATTAAATATATTTAATATATTTAACATTATATATATATTATACACACACACACACACACACACACACACACACACACACACACACACATATATCTCGGTTTCAGCATCTGTGACCATAACCCGGAAACACACGGTGGGGGGGGGCGGGGGGGGGAGGAGGAGGCGCGGAATGGGGAGGAAGGGAGTTAAAATAGCCATTCACTAAACAAATCCAGCTCCGGGACATCCGCGCATTCCAACACTAGGACACGGGGGGGGGGGGGGGGCGGGGGGGGGGTAAGAGAGGAAGGGAGGGTGGGTGGTGCTTGAGAAGAGGTAAATAATTGATGATGAAATGTTCCATGATATTAAGGAGAAAAGAAAAACCAGGCGTAGCACTTCCTCTGGCGTGTAAAGGAAAAAAAGTTTGTTTGTTTTTTTTTTCTTCCTTTTTTCGTCTTTCAAGTACACGTATTTCAGGGCACCTGACTGGCTCTGTCGGAGGAGGACCGGGTGACTCTTGATCCGCAGGGGTCGTGAGTTCCAGCACCACGCTGGATGGGCATAGAGATTACTTAAAATTAGAAAGCTTTAAAAAACAAACACACAAACCACAGACGCGGAGCAGCATTAAGCATCCAAGACATACACCTGTCTTGGGGCGCCTGGGTGGTGCAGTCGGTTGGTTGGGCAGCTGCCTTTGGCTCGGGTCATAGCCCCAAGGTCCTGGAACAGAGCCCCCCATCACGCTCCCTGCTCAGTGGGGAGTCTGCTTCTCTCCCTCCCTCTGCCGATCCCCCTGCTTGTGCTCTCTCACTCACGCCCTCTTTCTCAAATAAATAAAAATCTTTATTATGGAAAGAAAAAAAAAAGATAAACACCTGTAAACAGGAAGTAGTCAGAGGAAAACATCCACAGTAGCAGAGGATGCGACATTAGAGGGCAGCAGAGCAGCATCCTAGCCAGGTGCTATGGCGCTTTACTGCTTTCTGTGCCCCGTAGGGACCTTTAAAAAAACCTCACCCTCCTATCCAGGGGGGAGAGGGCAGAAGCAACCTCCAGCAAGACTTCCTTTGATTAAAGGGAACTCTTATTACATTCACCTTCACCATTTGAACATGGGCTTTTAATGGTTTCCTTTCCAAGCCTTTCTCTTTGCCTTCTTCTTACCTGTGTGAATCCCTGATCCCACAGTCACAACATCCCCCCCCCCCCCGCCACCACCAGAACACACACACACACACACACACACACACACACACACACACACACACACGGATGAAAACTGTTCTCTGTACACCATACATCCTGAGCACTGCGAAAGTAAATGAGGAAACGCGGACAAGAGAGAAATCAAGCAAATACCGTAACTCTGAAGGCTGGACATCTACTGAGTTGAGAGAACTGACCAAACATCAGAAACTTGAAATGAAGGTTTTCCTTTAAAGTTGATTCTTCCTTAGTGGGCTAAACTACCTACGTTCTTTACCGGTATTTCCTCAACTCAAGAGTGCGGCGATCCAAAGGCGGTTTCGCGGTAAAAAGTTTGTGGGTGCCGTCTTGACATTTGCTTTGCAAGTACACATATTTCAGGGCACCAGGCTGGCTCGGTCAGTCGGAGGACCACGCGACTGCGACTCTTGATCTGCAGGGGTTGTGAGTTCCAGCACCACACTGGATGGGTGTGGAGATTACATAAACAAGCGGATGGGCAAAAGGAATTAAAATCGCTACGGTGATTTCAAACAAAACAAGTGAAAACAAAACAAAACTCGGAAATAAAGTCGCCCCTGGCTTAATGCTTATTTCTAGACGCGACGACAGAGACCTGTGAGGTTGCCAGACAAAGAGCTATCACGGAACAGATACCCAAACAGATACGCCCAAGCCCAACAGAGGTTTGACAAATGCTCAAAGGCCACTCGAAGGAGGAAAGATGGCCCACCTCCCCGTGACATCAGAGGACGGTAATCAGACATCCACAGACCAAGCACGCAGGCAGGCAGGCAGACAAAGGAACAAGAAAGCTGGGGCGCCCGGGTGGCTCAGTCGGTTAAGCGTCTGCCTTCGGCTCAGGTCATGATCGAAGGGTCCTGGGATCAAGCCCCCCCATCGGGGGCTCCCTGCTCACCAGGGAGTCTGCTTCTCTCTCTCTCTCTCTCTCTCTCTCTCTCTCTCTCTCTCTCTCTCACACACACACACACACACACACACACACACACACACCCTCCTCCCCGCTTGTCCCCCCCCCGCCAAAAAATTGTTTAAATTAAAGAAAGAAGGAAAGCAAGCAAGCAAGCTTCGACCTAAACAGCCACACTTCACCCCTCACACAAATGTGAACTCAAAATGGATCACACACTGCCATGGGAAACATAAAACTGGAACACACCGGGGGGGGGGGGGAGCTCTAAGAGAAAAATTGAGGAACTAGGGCCAGGCAAAGAGAGTTTAAGACTTGACACCAGAGGCATGATCCATGAAAAAGACACGGAGAGGTGGGAAGTCATCAAAATTAAAAACCTAGGCTCTGTGAAACACCCTCTCAAGAGGGCCAAGTGACAAAGGACACGCAGAGGCCTGGGGGATTGGGGGGGGGGGGGGCTTGTGGCTCAGAGAGAAACAAAATGAGGAAACGCTCCCAGAGGTTGGATCAGGGTCACCAGGTGAACAGCGGTACAATCCGTTCAGATAGGAGGTCTGGCGCACGGCCAAGGCAAGGAAGAAGACCAAGATTTTAGGGTTAGGTCCCCTTGAATAGGTCGTGTCCACGAGGCTACCGAGTCAGAAAATCAGCTAGGCAGTTTTATCTCTAATTCCGAATGGACATGAAGTCTGGGGTTTATAAGCAGAAAGTCCATAAGCGATCACCCAGAGGCGATTAAACACAGAGAAACACCGTAGCAACAATAGACTCTGTAGGGCCCAGGGTCGAACTAGGGCCAGCGGGGTGGGGGTGGGGGTGGGGGTGGGGTGGGGGTGGGGGGGACACTTCACATTTTAACACCCAGCCTAAGGAGCCCATGCTGAAGAACACTGCCGCTGCAGAGGAGGACCGTCAGGAACGGTAGGAACGACAGGAGCAAGACACCGCCAGCTGTCAGGAACTACAGAGGGGATGAGAGATTCCCGAGGAACAAGGACCAATGAGCCACTTACCCAGACTGCCCTCAAGGAAACCAGAACATGTCACCCCTGAAAGGTGCCTCATCGGTACATGGCTTACTTTGAATTCAACTCACTGGAGACACAGCAGCTGCAGGAAGGATATTCCGACCCTTCTTTTCTTCGTGAGAGCAAGAGGTCGAACTCCCGTGTGAAAGGTACCTGCCCTGGAACCAGGAAGAAGACAGACATTCTTCATCACCAGAGACAAGGGGAGGGGACCGGGAGAATTAGGGTCTGAACAATCCACGTCAATAAACCCTCTTCGACCACCCCCTGTCTTCCCGGGGACGTCTCTCACCGCGGCCTACCGACCTGCCTGCCCCTTGCCCGAACCCCTTTGTCTTCTCCATTCTTCACAAGTTGGCTGATGCCTTGTCTTTACTCTCCTGCCCCGTCCATGTAAACACCCACTAACCGTCGTATGCCCTTCTCCCGTGAATCTCTTGTGTCGGTCGCCATCCTAGGCCCAGCCAGAGACCCCCAAGAGGGTAGAGGAGACTCTCTCCTTCCCCGCCCCTCCCCCCCCCCCACCGCGGGGCCTAGACTGTCCGACTGGAATGTCGGTGTCGGACTTGATGAGGAGAGCGAAGGCAAGAGAAATGAAGCGACAATGAGGTCTCCTTACAACTTGCAGCCCGCCGATAAATCCCTGAGACATACAGGGTGTAACAGCCCTACAACTCTCTCAAGGATTTTTTTTTTTTTTTAACGTTTTACCGATGAGGATTTGCTGTAGTCAGTGTCACTTCACTCTCATAACCACAGACGCCCAGAATATGCTAACACCCCTCTATCAACCTGTGGCCCACTGACACACATCTAAAGGGCCTCATGACTCCCGCTTTGCTAAAACAGTAGGGACCGACCTTACCTTGACAAGAGCTAGCCCTGCAAGGTCTCGGAGACCTTGCTCTCAGTATACACAAATTCCTTAGAGACTTACCTTAGCCCTAACCCCCACTCACTAGAAACTGTATCACCAGTTAACGCCTCACAGTCCCAGTGCGGCTCTTTCCGCCCACAGATCCCGTCCCCATGCTATAATAAAAGCACCTGGTTGCACCAGAAACATCTCAAGAATTCTTTCTTGACCGCGTGCTTGGCAGCTCCACATCAGGTCTGCTTGTCTGTCTGTTCTTGTGTTTGTCCCTTCATGCGTGTGTGTGTGTGTGTGTGTGTGTGTGTGTGTACACGTGTGTACGTATCTGTCCGTCTGTCTAGTGGGGCTTTATTTATTTCTTTAGAGCGATTTGGGGTTCACTGCAAAACTGACTGGCGAATACGGACGGTACCCATATGCCACCTGCTCTGCCATCGCTCACTGCTCCCCGCCCCACCACCCAACATGCAGAGGCGCAGGTGTGCTCCCTCAGAGCTTCCCACTCCCCCATCTGTGCCAGAGCCGGTGTGTTGATTACAATGGATGAATCTACACTGAGGCATCATCATCACCCATTCAGAGTCCAGAGTTTACGCTAGGGTTCACTCTTGGTGTTGTCCATTCTATGGGTTTTGACAAAGGTATCTTACCATCATAGTAGCACACTCAGTAGTTCCACTGCCTTAAAAATCCTCTGTGTTCTGCCTGTTCATCACCCCCCCCACACCCCCAACCCCGCCAAAACCCCTGGCAGCCTACAGATCTTTTTTTTTTTTTCTTCCCTCCCTCCCTCCCTTCATCTTTCTTATTACTAGTGTGGATATCATTCGTTTATTATAAAAAAGAGACACGGAAATTATTTACGTAATGCAGGACTGCACAACTTCAGTGGACTGGGTAGTTTCACATGACGCCGTTTCAATAATGATTTATTTCAGGCTACATCTTTTCTGAGAATGTCACAATCCATGTCACCTACAACTACTTCGATGCCTCCATACTCTGGGAGAAGAAATTTCTCGCCAACTTGCATGCCAACTGGTTGAGTCTCTCCACCCTTTTCCTTTAGAGCCTCATCCAATAGCTACTCCTGTTGCTTGCAGTCCTTGTCCTGGAGATTTTTATGGGAGCACAATGCCTCCTTTGGTTACAATGTTGGCTGCACTCCTTTGACCTAAAACCTGGTCAAAGAGGGGGAGAAACCCTCTCTAAACGCCTGTCCGGCCATGACGCTGTCCGCTGCAGTTTGTACTCTGCTCTCCAGCCTACTGATTTCAGTTCTGTCTCCTCCACAATGTCACATTTAGTGGGAACCGTGAGTTATGTTCACCATCTCAGATTGGCTTCTCTCAGTCAGGAATACACATGTACGGTTCCCCCACCTGGCTCCCCACAGCTACCCATAGTTCCATAGCTCGCTCATTTCTTTCCAACGCCCCCGAAAAACATTCCATGGCCTGGATGTACCCCAGTCTACATATCCATTGACCTCCTGAGGGACTTCTTGGTTGCCTCCAAGGTCAGGCAGTTATGAATGAAGCTACCGTGAACGTCTGTGTGCAGGTTTCTGTGCAGACGTCAGTTTTCAACTCATTTGGGCCGTTGATAAATACCAAGGAGTGGGATTGCTGGGTCGTACGGTAAGAGTGTGTTTAGCTTGGAAAGGCATCGCCCATATTTGTGGCATTTTTTGGATGATAGCTGAGAGCAGGGCAGCACACTGAAGGAACAAGGTCATGAAGGAGGTAGAATTCAAAGATGCTGGAAAGGAAGATGTCACCAAGGCACGACCTTTACCTCCATCCTCGTAGGGTTTGTGGCTGACCCTGAGGATGACATTGACATGAGACAGATGACCAGGAAAAGGAGCATACAAATTTGTTTCCTACAAGTGTCACATGACAAAGCCCTCCTGAGGAAACGAAGATCCTGAGAAGGAGCAAACCCTAAATGCTTGTATATTGGGTTGAACAAGGAGAGGCGACTGTGGGAGGGTAACTCAACAATGTGGCGAGGCTATAGGAACGTTAAGGATTTAAAACAAAACAAAACAAACAAAAAAGCAAGATCTGTTTGTCCAGAATTCTCATTCTCATTCTGAACTTCCTGTCCTTGAAGATCAGAATGTTACTCACGGGGCACCTGGGTGGCTCAGTCTGTTAAGGTTAAGTGGCTGCCTTCAGCTGAAGTCAGATCTCTCAATCCCGGCATCCTGGGATTGAGCCCTGCCTTGGCCTCTTTGCTCAGCGGGGAGTCTGCCTCTCCCTCTCCCTCTGTCCTTCCCCCCCTACTCATGCGTGGGCTCTCGCTCACCCTCCCTCCCTCCCTCCCTCTCTCTCAAATAAATAAAATCTTTTTAAAAACTTTTAAAAAAAGAATGTCTCTCACTCCCCTTCTGGCATAGGGAAGACATCTTCCAGGGGGATGGGTGGGGGAAGCTTCTGGGGAGAAAAGGGGGAGAGTCAGGTACCCTCCTTGCACCTGCGGGGCGGGGGGGGGGGGGGGTTGGGTTGGGTGTGTGTGTGTCTGCTGCTGCCGCCGCTGCTGCTTTGTAGAAGTGTCTACAGTTCAAAACAGTACTCTGGTTTCCTTTATATCTAAAGCTTATCTCGGGTTTGGGGTTTGGGTTTGGACAGGAGGAGGGAGGGCCACATTTTCTTCTGACAGAGTGGAGAAAGAGAAGAGGGGTGCGGGCTTGTGCATATTCTTTTCCATCTTGGGGTGAGCGGAGGATTCAGATTCAGCTCTTGCCAGATGAGATCTAATTTCTCCATAAACAATCAGGCAAAATATCAGGCAAACAGAGGGCGAGTAAGCGTTAGAAGACCATGGACAAGATGGGTTCCAAAGCAATGATTTCATCAGAGGAACGTGAATGCCAAAGATTTCCAGGGACCATGTTTATGGATGACTTGGTGTGTAGGTCATTTCAAATTTACAGTGCTACCATCCATCCGGTCACTTCAGCATACTGTCTCCAGCTCACACGAGCAGTGTAGTCGTGCAAATATAATATGGGGCTCATCCAGGGATGGGATTGTGCCAGAGAAAGGGAGACAGCAGCATGTAATTGAGCCTAAGGAGTGTCCAAGAGAGTGACTCTCTAAAGTACATCGAGGCAGAAGGAGACCGGCTGGATTTTTTGTTTGCTTGCTAGGTGTTTGTGGCAATGGGGTGGATGTGGGTGGGTGTTGTTTATTTTCTGGACAAGGTGAAGGGACCCTTCAAGTGGAAGTATTTGCACAAGGGGTCTTGCAGGATGGGAGGGTGCAGCTCAGTCCCTTTACCAAGAAAAAAGGAGAATCAGACCTTTTAAGAACTAGGCAAGGAGAGGAGTCTAGCTTTGGTTATTGCAGCACCCAGGCACCTCGGCAGAAACAACAGAAGGTTCCCAAAAGGAACCGAGTTGCAGGAATCAGCGTGAGCAGGCCCCATCACCCTCAGCTCTCAGCTCTCAGCCCTCAGCCCTCAGCCACCTCCCCACCGGGGCAGGAGGCGTCTATAATCCAGTCTGAGCTCCAGATCTGGGTCCCGCCCCCCCTCACCCCCACCCACCTACAGGGCTCCCCTGCCCTCTTCTCAGCCAGAGACACATATGGGAGGGTGGTCCCAGAACAAATCTCCCCACATCCACAGAAATCTTGCCAGCACTTTGACCACTTGGCCTTGAGACACCAACTCATCTGTACCCGTGCATGATTTTTTCCTTGGACCAGGGGCCTAGTTCACCACTTAGGACGAACAGCAAATCCCCGCTTCCCCCCCTCCCCACCCTCCCCGCAGCCTACGGTTCCCAATTCGACCGGACAACATCAGTTGGGGGGGCGGGGATGGGGGAGCAGCTGAAGGGAGGGTCAGGGTGATCCATTCTAATGGGCCTCATTCAATCGTATCATTCAAATGCAGAAAGCTTTCTGTTAAAGTCAGAGCCTGGGGCTTCTCTCCACTGAATGGCTTTCCCAAACTTCCCCAACCCTTAGGCTGCAGCTTGCAAACTTCTGGGAAGAAAGGGAGGGAGGGAGGGAGGGAGGGAGGGAGGGAGGGAGGGAGGGAGGGAGGAGGGTAAGGGGAAAAAGGGGAAAGAGGATGTCCGAAGAGTTCACCTCATCTGGGTGTCAGTCCTTCATTCCATTTCTATGAAACATGGACAGAGGCCTGCCTTCTGTCACTGCCTCAAGCTGAAGTAAGGTGCAGTAGAGGCTTTGGAATGGAAGGGTCTGATACAGTGCAGGTCGCAACTTTTGGTCCCTTGTGTTATTGGAGGGGGTCTCAGAGATAGTTCCTTATCTGAGAACTTGGATATTTTTCTACATGGTTTCATTGATTTTATCCCCAAGTATACTCTATGGAATAGTAACAGCATAGCATGACCCAACTGTCTCATTCTGTCTCAGATTGATCTGATCCGGCGGGCCTCGTGGGCCTCGGAGAGTACAGACCGGTAAATTAGCCTGAGCCCCTCCCCCCCAGGACGGGGGCGGGGGGGGGGGGGGCAAAGGTCGTGGTGGTTAAGGGCTTCTTGTAGCCAAGTAGCTTAGTGTTTGGTTTTACCTCTATGGGTTCTTTTTTTTTTTTTTTTCCTTTACATATCTTTATTAAGTAATCTCTACACCCAACGTGGGGCTCGAAGTCACAACCCCGAGATCAAGAGTCGCATGTTCTACTGACTGAGCCAGCCAGGTGCCCCTATTTATATGGGTTCTTATTTCCAAACAGGAGTTAATAGAGGTGCCGCAAGCGGAGTTAACTATCACAGACTCGGCCTCATTCAGCAAGCAATCCGGTAGTTCATAAGAGGCATTTCTATGGAAACAAAAGGAAAACACTGGTTAATGGTTGGAACAAGGGATAAACCCAGTGTCTAAGTCCAGAGTACTACCGGTGAGAAGGTCTCTAGGATGTCAGGCTTGAAGCATCCTCAGATGGAGTGAGGGTGGGCAGGGGCAATCTGACGAATTTTTCTGGTGTGTAGTTCAAATGTCTCATTTTGAGTGGCCCATAGAGCAACAGGCACAAAGATTGTCTATGTACGAGCTATTGTTGCCATTTCCCTGAAATTTATTTCAAGTTGACCAGCTTTCACTTGCCACACTTCAGGAAAAAGGGCACTTTCAGTTCTTAATGATTGTAAGGTAAGAGAATGGGAGAATGTTGGAAACCTTAGTTTGAACAGTCATAGTCAGAGACTCAAGGAAACCCGAAGGATTCAGGATCCAGTCCAGGTTTATAGGCAAACAACATATGTTCAAAGATAATTCATCAGAACTAGCACCTAACACCTACAAAAGTGTGTTATTGAAATACAGTCTTTCTCCCTAAAGTCACCTTCATTCCTGTCAAAGATAGCCAAATGAAGATTAATTTGTTTGTAAAACAAGCCCAGTTTTTAACAAACATGGCCTAATCATCTACGTAAGCACAGCAAAAATAGCAATTGACCAAATCATATATAAGGTTCTTTCTTTCTTTCTTTCTTTCTTTCTTTCTTTCTTTCTTTCTTTCTTTCTTTCTTTCTTTCTTTCTTTCTTTCTTTCTTTCTTTCTTTCTTTCTTTCTTTCTTTCCTCTTTTAAATCTGCTTTGATGTAGCTTTTTATAAGGAATTTTAGATTGAACCTTTAACTGCCTTTTTAAAGCCAAGAGCCAAGCCAAGTATTTCCCATCGGATTTGTCTGCAAGACCTGTAGGTTGAGGTCGATTTCTCTCATCTTGAGGTCCTCCAAATTTCCTGAAGTTCCTGCATCTGTCAGGAGGTGGCATTCTTTACTCACCTGGTAAGACTGAGGAGAACACTGTAAGTAAGGTATCAGGCCAACATTTCCAAGGGGCTTTATTGGCTCCATAAAATCGATCTTTCTTAAAGCTGTCTCATCATATCTGAGTCTATGCTTTGTGTCTCTGAAAGATGACTTTCCAGGGGCACCTGGCTGGCTCAGTCGGTAGAGAGCACGACTCTCTCTCTCTCTCTCTCTCTCTCTCTCTCTTTTTCCCTTCATTTTTTTAAAGGTTTTATTTATTTGACAGAGAGAGACAGAGAGAGAGAGAGACAGTGAGAGGGGGAACACAAGCAGGGGGAGTAGGAGAGGGAGATGCAGGCTTCCCGCTGAGCAGGGAGCCGGAAGAAGACATGGGGCTCCATCCCAGGACCCTGGGATCGGGACCAGAGCCAAAGGCAGACACTCGACTGACTGAGCCACCCAGGCGCCCCTGTAGATATCTTAAGAGAAAAAGTTTCCTTGACCGTGGAAGAGCAAACACTGGGGGAGGGGGACCAACAATGTTTTGAACCAGAGTCATTAAAAACGCTCATCTTTTTTTCTTAAAAAACAAACAAGAAAACCCAGTCATCATTTTCCTGAATTCATTCAGTTCCATGTTATTACTTTTTGTTCTGTTTAAATGCAGCTTTTTCATATGTTCTGGAAATTCATAGTTTAATTTTAGGATCTGAAGGTTACCAGAAACCTGTATTTGTCAAAGGTCCTTTTTGTGAATCTTCTTGAAGCTGAACGATATTTTGCAAGAGCATCAGAACGGTAACTGTAAATGACACAAGAGTCAAAAATGGACACGGATATTGTATGGAACCAGAAAAGACCCTGAATAGCCAAAGGAATGTTGAAAAAGAAAACCAAAACTGGTGGCATCACAATTCCGGACCTCAAGCTCTATGACAAAGCTGTAATCATCAAGACAGTGTGGTACTGACACAAAAACAGACACACAGACCAACGGAACAGAATAGAGAACCCAGAGATGGACCCTCAACTCTATACTCGACTAATCTTCAACAAAGCAGGGAAAATCCAATGGGGGGGGGGGGGCGTGCGGGAGACAGGCTCTTCAACAGATGGTGTGGGGAAAATTGGACAGCCACATGCAGAAGAATGAAACTGGACCATTTCCTGACACCAAACACAAAAAACAGACTCAACATGGATGAAAGACCTAAATGGGAGATAGGAATCCTTCCAAATCCTAGAGGAGAACACAGGCAGCAACTTCTGTGACCTCGGCTGCAGCAACTTCTTGCTAGACACATCTCCACAGGCAAGGGAAAGAAAGGCAAACATGAACTATTGGGACTTCATCAAGATAACAAGTTTTTGCCCAGCGAAGGAAACAGTTGACAAAACCAAAAGACAACAGACAGAATGGGAGAAGATATTTGCAAATGACAAATCAGATTAAGTATGTCTATAGAGGGGCGCCTGGGTGGCTCAGTCATTAAGCGTTAAGCATCTGCCTTCGGCTCAGGGCGGGATCCCAGAGTCCTGGGATCGAGCCCCACATCGGGCTCCTCCACTGTGAGCCTGCTTCTTCCTCTCCCACTCCCCCTGCTTGTGTTCCCTCTCTCGCTGGCTGTTTCTCTCTCTGTCAAATAAATAAATAAATAAATAAATAAATAAATAAATAAATAAATAAATAAAATCTTAAAAAAAAAAGGGGGGGGATCTCTATAGAATGTATCAAACTCAACATCCAAAGAACCAATTATCCAATCAAGAAATGGGCAGAAGACAAGAGCAGACATTTCTCCAAAGACGACGTCCAAATGGCCAACAGACCCATGAAAAAAGTCTCCACGTCACCTAGCATCAAGGAAATACAAATCAACACCACAATGAGATACCACCTCACAGCAGTCAGAATGGCTACAATTAACAAGTCAGGAAAGGACAGATGTTGGCGAGGATGTGGAGAAAGGGAAACTCTCTTACAGTGTTGGTGGGAATGCAGGCTGGGGCAGCCACTCTGGAAAACAGTGTGGAGGTTCCTCAAAAATTTGAAACTAGAGCTACCCTACAACTCAGCAATTGCAGTACTGGGTATTTACCCCAAAAATACAAATGTAGTGATCCGAAGGGGTGCCTGCACCCCAACGTTTATAGCAGCAATGTCCACAATAGCCAAACTATGGAAAGAGCCCAGATGTCCATTGACAGATGAATGGATAAAGCAGATGTGGAGGATGGATAGAGAGATAGATAGGTAGCTATAGCTATAGATCTGTATCTATCTATATCTATCTGTATCTAGCTATACATCTGTATCTAGCTATATGTATCTATCTATCTGTCATCTATCTATCATGAAATACTACTCAGCCATCCTAAAAAAGAAAGAGAGAGAGAGAGAGAGAGAGAGAGAGAGAGAGAGAGAGAGAGAAAGAAAGAAAGAAAGAAAGAAAGAAAGAAAGAAAGAAAGAAAAGAAAGAAATCTTGCCATTTGCAATGACATGGATGGAACTAGAGGGTATTATGCTAAGTGGAATAAGTCAATCAGAGAAAGAAAATTATCATATGATCTCACTGATGTGTGTGTGTGTGTGTGTGTGTGTGTGTGTGTGTGTGTGTGTGTGTGTGTTTTCCATAAAGAGTTACATGTCATCCTGATGAAGGACACTGCAGAAAGTCACGGAGTTTATTTTCTGTTTTTAGTGTGTGCAAGGCTGTGTGACTCTGATCTTATGGGAGCCAGGGAGGTTTTCTTTTGTTTTCTCATCTTTATGTTTGGAAACCTCCTTTTTAGGGCTTGATTGAAAAAACTTTTTTAAAGATTTTATGTTTATGTAATCTCTACACCCAACATAGGGCTCAAACTCACAATCCCGAGTCCCGACGGAGGACGGAGCCAGCCAGCAGCCAGGCACCCCTTGATTTTTTTTTTTTTTTTTTTTAATTGAAGCAAACATGCAATGTGTGCTCAGCGCGGAAATAGAGCCCACGTGTTGAGGTTTTGTGGAGTCATTTGGACCTGGGTAAATGTGAAGGCCCGGGAGCAGGGCCCACAAATGTTAAAAGTTGACAATTTCTTTGATCAGTATTCACTTAACAGATGATTTATTGAAAGTGCTATTCTATGGCAAACGTCCTTCTATGTTCGGGATACAGCAACAACCAGATAGCTGAAGCTCCCACCTCATGGATTTAAAGTTTCAGTTGGATGTAGAGATAGGTAGGTAGGTAGGTAGGTAGGCAGGCAGGCAGGCAGGCAAGCAAAGAGATTTAAAACATGGCATCGGGGCGCCTGGCTGGCTTGGTCGGTAGAGCGTGTGACTCTTGATCTCGAGGTGGTGAGTTCAAGCCTCACGTTGGTTGTAGAGATTACATAAACATAAAATCTTTTTTTTTTTAAGATTTTATTTATTTATTCGACAGAGATAGAGACAGCCAGCGACAGAGGGAACACAAGCAGGGGGAGTGGGAGAGGAAGAAGCAGGCTCATAGCGGAGGAGCCTGATGTGGGGCTCGATCCCACAACACCGGGATCCCACCCTGAGCCGAAGGCAGACCCTTAACCGCTGTGCCACCCAGGCGTCCCAAACATAAAATCTTTAACAAAGAATAAATGATGGGGTGCCTGGGTGGCTCAATCGGTTGAGCGTGTCTGCCCTAGGCTCAGGTCATGATCCCGGAATCCTGGGATTGAGCCCCGCATCGGGCTCCCTGCTCAGCGGACAGCCTGCTTCTCCTTCTGCCCCTCACCCAGCTCGTGCTGTGCTCTCCCGCTCTCTCTCTCTCTCTCTCTCTCTCTCTCAAATAAATAAATAAAATCTTTTAAAAAATGAACGAACGAACGAACGAACGAACAAAGCCACGGCATCAAAAGTGAGTGCTTGCTTGCTTGGGGGGGGGGGGGGGGAATCAAACCGGAATATCTTTAACCTGTAACATATTCTTTATCGATCCTGCTTTCACTACTTTGCCCGGATTTCATTTTCCACAAGTGACAGTCCCTCCCAAGTGGGCTTCTTTCATCGTAAGACCCGTGTTCTCCCCTTGTCCCGCAGAGAGAGAAGAGCCATGAGAGGCGAAAGTTGGGCAGATCGGTATAAATCTAGGAAATAAAATAATCGTTCCCAAGACCAGTAGCCAAAGTTCTGCTTCCGTTTAGGACCCGATGTGTTAAAAAAGCATGTATGGTCGTTGGCTTGGAGAAAGGGGAGGAGGCCGAAGTATCATCCTAAAGAACAGAGTAGGGGGAGAAACAGAAGTGAAAAGATCGAAGAACTGGTTTCCCCATCCATAGCCTTTGAAATGATTTGGTGTCTTCTCCTAAGAGAGAGCCCATTGTCCGTCCAATATTTCATACCGCTTTTCACAAAGTATCACAACACAACACAACACAACACATTGCACGATCCCGTGCCTCCAAACCGTCTACGCAATCCTAATGCGTCCTATCTGCGTTCTATTCTATCATGTGACTAGAGCATCATGTACTTCACCATTCCGCTGTTGTTTGACATTCAGGTGAATTCCAACTTCTGTTCGGGGTGCGTGGGGGGCGGTGTGTGTGTGTGTGTGTGTGTGTGCGCGCGTGCGCGCGCCGTATCTATTGCTGCTGTGCAGCGATCTGATCCTCAGGGTGTATCACCCTAACACCGCAATGGCTTGAAACAACATCTCTTTATCATTTCCTGGTGCTTGCCTTGGGTGGCCACGTGGTTTCTACCGGTGTACCCCGGGCTCACTCCAGCAGTGGCCTTCAGCTGGAGGGTCAACTGAGTTTGAAGGTGCAACTTGGCCACATTCCCAAGTCTGCAGTCGGTGCTGGCCGAGCACCGGGTTGCCTCTCTTGTCGATGCCTCTCATGGCCCAGTCAGCTAGACTGGCTCTCTTCCGTGAAGGTCTCGGGACGGCCTGCCAAGAGGGTCAAGCACGCTTCCGGACCACCTCTTCAGCTGTGGCTGTGCAACTAGTAAAATTTCACTTCTAGTCTATTCTTTTGGTCAAGACAAGTCCCAAGACCCAGTCCAAAACCAGGGGACAGAGCAATCGAGCCTACCTCCAGATAGCAGGAGCATCGAAGGCACATGACGTGAGGGTGCACACGTGCCAGGAGGTAAGGGAGGTACGGTTGTCAGTCTCCCACGAGGGATTCCTAAACCCTATGCCACGACGCACATTTTTGTAAAAGTAAGCTTGACGTGTTAGCGTCTAAAACATGATTTCCTTTGAATCGACCCCTAGAATTGGATTCGTCCAAAAGAAGGGGAAGATGCGTTTTTCAGGCTCTTGATACCAAAGCTCTTGACTTCCAGAATGGACTTGGATGACCCTTCACCATCTCTGCTTTGTAAGACAGTGCAAATTTAATTGGCCAACCCCGCATGAAAAGGTTGTCGATCACGTTCCCGTCCGAATTCAAATTCAAGGCAGGATTCCTTTTTAAAGGCACAGAGCAGCCAGCTCCGTGGCAAGGAGCCAGAATTCTCCGGGTGGATCTCAGATCCACCGAATCCCACAAACCCCGTGTGACGTGAATGTACGAATTCGTGGAGGTTTCCCTCCCGATGGCTAAGAAGATGCTTTCACATCAGTGATGACAAAACGCAAACCCACAAAACCCCGATAGATGGGCACGGTCTTCCCTAAAGGGTCCCTTATTTCATGGAATCCAATTCTTCCACCTTGCAGTCTGCATTCACGGCTTCTATTTTCCGAGAGGCCGACACTCTTTCTCTGCAGACATGTCACAAGATCGGCAGGATACGGTCTTCCGTGCGTCGGGCACACCAAAAGCTGTTGGGAAGGCCCCTGCCATCGGAATGTATTCGGCACGGATGCTAAGGAAGACTTTGAAACCGATCTAGTCCGGTTCCGTCCTTCAGTCCTCTTGGGGGCAGAGCTTCCGTGTTCCATGCCCCCTCTCCAGGAACGCCACTCTCCCCACAATTTCAGGTGTCCAGGCAACCCGGAAACTCTCGAGCTAGGTGAGTTCTTCTGGGAAGGGGCGGGGGGGGGGGGTTGGGGGGGAAAGGGTGGGCAGTGCCGACGTTTGGAAACATTGAAGGGCACCCGAGGCGAGGCTATGGCCAAACCGAGTCCGTGCACAGGTACGTAAGGCGGGGGTGGGGGGGCGGGGGTGGGGATGGGGGGGTGGTGGGGTGGGGCACGAAACCTGTGCTCTCCGTAGGTTACGAAAAGCTCAGGGGCACCTGGCTGGCTCTCTGTAGAGCGCGCTGACTCTTGATCTCAGAGTCCTGAGTTCGAG
>NW_028273802.1:7500-27500 GCF_024610735.1 Ursus americanus | reverse complement strand
TGGTCGTGTGTGTTGGATCGCGTGGCGCCCCCCCCCCCCCCCCCCACGGAGAGCTACCGCCGCTTCATCTTCCTAGGCTCGTCCAGGAGTGAAATGAACAGCAGAGCGCTTTTCCCGACAGGCGGGCCCAAGCCGTTGACTGGGAAGGTTTCAAAGCCGTTCCCAGATGCTGCACATCTGGCCGGAAAGGAGGCAGGCTGTGAGGTTTGGGGTAGGGTGCTGCCTCTGTCCTTCCGCCATCCGTCGCCGTCACTGTGGAAAGCTATTTGTCGTGGAGGTGTGGCTTGCCATAGACATCCTGCCAGGGGCCGTGGGGCTTTTCGAGCTTTTCATTATTATCATTTTTGGTGGTGGTGGTGGTGGTGGTGGTGGTGGTGGTGGTGGTGGTGGTGGTGGTGCTGCTGCTGCTGCTGCTGCTGCTGCTGCTGCTGCTGCTGCTGCTGCTGCTGCTGCTGCTGGTTCACGTAAACTCTACACCCAACGTGGGGCTCGAACTCAGGACTCTGAGATCAAGAGTCAGCGCGCTCTACAGAGAGCCAGCCAGGTGCCCCTGAGCTTTTCGTAACCTACGGAGAGCACAGGTTTCGTGCCCCACCCCACCACCCCCCCATCCCCACCCCCGCCCCCCCACCCCCGCCTTACGTACCTGTGCACGGACTCGGTTTGGCCATAGCCTCGCCTCGGGTGCCCTTCAATGTTTCCAAACGTCGGCACTGCCCACCCTTTCCCCCCCAACCCCCCCCCCCCCGCCCCTTCCCAGAAGAACTCACCTAGCTCGAGAGTTTCCGGGTTGCCTGGACACCTGAAATTGTGGGGAGAGTGGCGTTCCTGGAGAGGGGGCATGGAACACGGAAGCTCTGCCCCCAAGAGGACTGAAGGACGGAACCGGACTAGATCGGTTTCAAAGTCTTCCTTAGCATCCGTGCCGAATACATTCCGATGGCAGGGGCCTTCCCAACAGCTTTTGGTGTGCCCGACGCACGGAAGACCGTATCCTGCCGATCTTGTGACATGTCTGCAGAGAAAGAGTGTCGGCCTCTCGGAAAATAGAAGCCGTGAATGCAGACTGCAAGGTGGAAGAATTGGATTCCATGAAATAAGGGACCCTTTAGGGAAGACCGTGCCCATCTATCGGGGTTTTGTGGGTTTGCGTTTTGTCATCACTGATGTGAAAGCATCTTCTTAGCCATCGGGAGGGAAACCTCCACGAATTCGTACATTCACGTCACACGGGGTTTGTGGGATTCGGTGGATCTGAGATCCACCCGGAGAATTCTGGCTCCTTGCCACGGAGCTGGCTGCTCTGTGCCTTTAAAAAGGAATCCTGCCTTGAATTTGAATTCGGACGGGAACGTGATCGACAACCTTTTCATGCGGGGTTGGCCAATTAAATTTGCACTGTCTTACAAAGCAGAGATGGTGAAGGGTCATCCAAGTCCATTCTGGAAGTCAAGAGCTTTGGTATCAAGAGCCTGAAAAACGCATCTTCCCCTTCTTTTGGACGAATCCAATTCTAGGGGTCGATTCAAAGGAAATCATGTTTTAGACGCTAACACGTCAAGCTTACTTTTACAAAAATGTGCGTCGTGGCATAGGGTTTAGGAATCCCTCGTGGGAGACTGACAACCGTACCTCCCTTACCTCCTGGCACGTGTGCACCCTCACGTCATGTGCCTTCGATGCTCCTGCTATCTGGAGGTAGGCTCGATTGCTCTGTCCCCTGGTTTTGGACTGGGTCTTGGGACTTGTCTTGACCAAAAGAATAGACTAGAAGTGAAATTTTACTAGTTGCACAGCCACAGCTGAAGAGGTGGTCCGGAAGCGTGCTTGACCCTCTTGGCAGGCCGTCCCGAGACCTTCACGGAAGAGAGCCAGTCTAGCTGACTGGGCCATGAGAGGCATCGACAAGAGAGGCAACCCGGTGCTCGGCCAGCACCGACTGCAGACTTGGGAATGTGGCCAAGTTGCACCTTCAAACTCAGTTGACCCTCCAGCTGAAGGCCACTGCTGGAGTGAGCCCGGGGTACACCGGTAGAAACCACGTGGCCACCCAAGGCAAGCACCAGGAAATGATAAAGAGATGTTGTTTCAAGCCATTGCGGTGTTAGGGTGATACACCCTGAGGATCAGATCGCTGCACAGCAGCAATAGATACGGCGCGCGCACGCGCGCGCGCACACACACACACACACACACACACACACACACACACACACACACCGCCCCCCACGCACCCCGAACAGAAGTTGGAATTCACCTGAATGTCAAACAACAGCGGAATGGTGAAGTACATGATGCTCTAGTCACATGATAGAATAGAACGCAGATAGGACGCATTAGGATTGCGTAGACGGTTTGGAGGCACGGGATCGTGCAATGTGTTGTGTTGTGTTGTGTTGTGATACTTTGTGAAAAGCGGTATGAAATATTGGACGGACAATGGGCTCTCTCTTAGGAGAAGACACCAAATCATTTCAAAGGCTATGGATGGGGAAACCAGTTCTTCGATCTTTTCACTTCTGTTTCTCCCCCTACTCTGTTCTTTAGGATGATACTTCGGCCTCCTCCCCTTTCTCCAAGCCAACGACCATACATGCTTTTTTAACACATCGGGTCCTAAACGGAAGCAGAACTTTGGCTACTGGTCTTGGGAACGATTATTTTATTTCCTAGATTTATACCGATCTGCCCAACTTTCGCCTCTCATGGCTCTTCTCTCTCTGCGGGACAAGGGGAGAACACGGGTCTTACGATGAAAGAAGCCCACTTGGGAGGGACTGTCACTTGTGGAAAATGAAATCCGGGCAGTAGTGAAAGCAGGATCGATAAAGAATATGTTACAGGTTAAAGATATTCCGGTTTGATTCCCCCCCCCCCCCCAAGCAAGCAAGCACTCACTTTTGATGCCGTGGCTTTGTTCGTTCGTTCGTTCGTTCGTTCATTTTTTAAAAGATTTTATTTATTTATTTGAGAGAGAGAGAGAGAGAGAGAGAGCGGGAGAGCACAGCACGAGCTGGGTGAGGGGCAGAAGGAGAAGCAGGCTGTCCGCTGAGCAGGGAGCCCGATGCGGGGCTCAATCCCAGGATTCCGGGATCATGACCTGAGCCTAGGGCAGACACGCTCAACCGATTGAGCCACCCAGGCACCCCATCATTTATTCTTTGTTAAAGATTTTATGTTTGGGACGCCTGGGTGGCACAGCGGTTAAGGGTCTGCCTTCGGCTCAGGGTGGGATCCCGGTGTTGTGGGATCGAGCCCCACATCAGGCTCCTCCGCTATGAGCCTGCTTCTTCCTCTCCCACTCCCCCTGCTTGTGTTCCCTCTGTCGCTGGCTGTCTCTATCTCTGTCGAATAAATAAATAAAATCTTAAAAAAAAAAAGATTTTATGTTTATGTAATCTCTACAACCAACGTGAGGCTTGAACTCACCACCTCGAGATCAAGAGTCACACGCTCTACCGACCAAGCCAGCCAGGCGCCCCGATGCCATGTTTTAAATCTCTTTGCTTGCCTGCCTGCCTGCCTGCCTGCCTACCTACCTACCTACCTACCTATCTCTACATCCAACTGAAACTTTAAATCCATGAGGTGGGAGCTTCAGCTATCTGGTTGTTGCTGTATCCCGAACATAGAAGGACGTTTGCCATAGAATAGCACTTTCAATAAATCATCTGTTAAGTGAATACTGATCAAAGAAATTGTCAACTTTTAACATTTGTGGGCCCTGCTCCCGGGCCTTCACATTTACCCAGGTCCAAATGACTCCACAAAACCTCAACACGTGGGCTCTATTTCCGCGCTGAGCACACATTGCATGTTTGCTTCAATTAAAAAAAAAAAAAAAAAAAAATCAAGGGGTGCCTGGCTGCTGGCTGGCTCCGTCCTCCGTCGGGACTCGGGATTGTGAGTTTGAGCCCTATGTTGGGTGTAGAGATTACATAAACATAAAATCTTTAAAAAAGTTTTTTCAATCAAGCCCTAAAAAGGAGGTTTCCAAACATAAAGATGAGAAAACAAAAGAAAACCTCCCTGGCTCCCATAAGATCAGAGTCACACAGCCTTGCACACACTAAAAACAGAAAATAAACTCCGTGACTTTCTGCAGTGTCCTTCATCAGGATGACATGTAACTCTTTATGGAAACACACACACACACACACACACACACACACACACACACACACACACACATCAGTGAGATCATATGATAATTTTCTTTCTCTGATTGACTTATTCCACTTAGCATAATACCCTCTAGTTCCATCCATGTCATTGCAAATGGCAAGATTTCTTTCTTTTCTTTCTTTCTTTCTTTCTTTCTTTCTTTCTTTCTTTCTTTCTTTCTTTCTCTCTCTCTCTCTCTCTCTCTCTCTCTTTCTTTTTTAGGATGGCTGAGTAGTATTTCATGATAGATAGATGACAGATAGATAGATACATATAGCTAGATACAGATGTATAGCTAGATACAGATAGATATAGATAGATACAGATCTATAGCTATAGCTACCTATCTATCTCTCTATCCATCCTCCACATCTGCTTTATCCATTCATCTGTCAATGGACATCTGGGCTCTTTCCATAGTTTGGCTATTGTGGACATTGCTGCTATAAACGTTGGGGTGCAGGCACCCCTTCGGATCACTACATTTGTATTTTTGGGGTAAATACCCAGTACTGCAATTGCTGAGTTGTAGGGTAGCTCTAGTTTCAAATTTTTGAGGAACCTCCACACTGTTTTCCAGAGTGGCTGCCCCAGCCTGCATTCCCACCAACACTGTAAGAGAGTTTCCCTTTCTCCACATCCTCGCCAACATCTGTCCTTTCCTGACTTGTTAATTGTAGCCATTCTGACTGCTGTGAGGTGGTATCTCATTGTGGTGTTGATTTGTATTTCCTTGATGCTAGGTGACGTGGAGACTTTTTTCATGGGTCTGTTGGCCATTTGGACGTCGTCTTTGGAGAAATGTCTGCTCTTGTCTTCTGCCCATTTCTTGATTGGATAATTGGTTCTTTGGATGTTGAGTTTGATACATTCTATAGAGATCCCCCCCTTTTTTTTTTTTAAGATTTTATTTATTTATTTATTTATTTATTTATTTATTTATTTATTTATTTATTTGACAGAGAGAGAAACAGCCAGCGAGAGAGGGAACACAAGCAGGGGGAGTGGGAGAGGAAGAAGCAGGCTCACAGTGGAGGAGCCCGATGTGGGGCTCGATCCCAGGACTCTGGGATCCCGCCCTGAGCCGAAGGCAGATGCTTAACGCTTAATGACTGAGCCACCCAGGCGCCCCTCTATAGACATACTTAATCTGATTTGTCATTTGCAAATATCTTCTCCCATTCTGTCTGTTGTCTTTTGGTTTTGTCAACTGTTTCCTTCGCTGGGCAAAAACTTGTTATCTTGATGAAGTCCCAATAGTTCATGTTTGCCTTTCTTTCCCTTGCCTGTGGAGATGTGTCTAGCAAGAAGTTGCTGCAGCCGAGGTCACAGAAGTTGCTGCCTGTGTTCTCCTCTAGGATTTGGAAGGATTCCTATCTCCCATTTAGGTCTTTCATCCATGTTGAGTCTGTTTTTTGTGTTTGGTGTCAGGAAATGGTCCAGTTTCATTCTTCTGCATGTGGCTGTCCAATTTTCCCCACACCATCTGTTGAAGAGCCTGTCTCCCGCACGCCCCCCCCCCCCATTGGATTTTCCCTGCTTTGTTGAAGATTAGTCGAGTATAGAGTTGAGGGTCCATCTCTGGGTTCTCTATTCTGTTCCGTTGGTCTGTGTGTCTGTTTTTGTGTCAGTACCACACTGTCTTGATGATTACAGCTTTGTCATAGAGCTTGAGGTCCGGAATTGTGATGCCACCAGTTTTGGTTTTCTTTTTCAACATTCCTTTGGCTATTCAGGGTCTTTTCTGGTTCCATACAATATCCGTGTCCATTTTTGACTCTTGTGTCATTTACAGTTACCGTTCTGATGCTCTTGCAAAATATCGTTCAGCTTCAAGAAGATTCACAAAAAGGACCTTTGACAAATACAGGTTTCTGGTAACCTTCAGATCCTAAAATTAAACTATGAATTTCCAGAACATATGAAAAAGCTGCATTTAAACAGAACAAAAAGTAATAACATGGAACTGAATGAATTCAGGAAAATGATGACTGGGTTTTCTTGTTTGTTTTTTAAGAAAAAAAGATGAGCGTTTTTAATGACTCTGGTTCAAAACATTGTTGGTCCCCCTCCCCCAGTGTTTGCTCTTCCACGGTCAAGGAAACTTTTTCTCTTAAGATATCTACAGGGGCGCCTGGGTGGCTCAGTCAGTCGAGTGTCTGCCTTTGGCTCTGGTCCCGATCCCAGGGTCCTGGGATGGAGCCCCATGTCTTCTTCCGGCTCCCTGCTCAGCGGGAAGCCTGCATCTCCCTCTCCTACTCCCCCTGCTTGTGTTCCCCCTCTCACTGTCTCTCTCTCTCTCTGTCTCTCTCTGTCAAATAAATAAAACCTTTAAAAAAATGAAGGGAAAAAGAGAGAGAGAGAGAGAGAGAGAGAGAGAGAGAGAGTCGTGCTCTCTACCGACTGAGCCAGCCAGGTGCCCCTGGAAAGTCATCTTTCAGAGACACAAAGCATAGACTCAGATATGATGAGACAGCTTTAAGAAAGATCGATTTTATGGAGCCAATAAAGCCCCTTGGAAATGTTGGCCTGATACCTTACTTACAGTGTTCTCCTCAGTCTTACCAGGTGAGTAAAGAATGCCACCTCCTGACAGATGCAGGAACTTCAGGAAATTTGGAGGACCTCAAGATGAGAGAAATCGACCTCAACCTACAGGTCTTGCAGACAAATCCGATGGGAAATACTTGGCTTGGCTCTTGGCTTTAAAAAGGCAGTTAAAGGTTCAATCTAAAATTCCTTATAAAAAGCTACATCAAAGCAGATTTAAAAGAGGAAAGAAAGAAAGAAAGAAAGAAAGAAAGAAAGAAAGAAAGAAAGAAAGAAAGAAAAAGAAAGAAAGAAAGAAAGAAAGAAAGAAAGAAAGAAAGAACGAACCTTATATATGATTTGGTCAATTGCTATTTTTGCTGTGCTTACGTAGATGATTAGGCCATGTTTGTTAAAAACTGGGCTTGTTTTACAAACAAATTAATCTTCATTTGGCTATCTTTGACAGGAATGAAGGTGACTTTAGGGAGAAAGACTGTATTTCAATAACACACTTTTGTAGGTGTTAGGTGCTAGTTCTGATGAATTATCTTTGAACATATGTTGTTTGCCTATAAACCTGGACTGGATCCTGAATCCTTCGGGTTTCCTTGAGTCTCTGACTATGACTGTTCAAACTAAGGTTTCCAACATTCTCCCATTCTCTTACCTTACAATCATTAAGAACTGAAAGTGCCCTTTTTCCTGAAGTGTGGCAAGTGAAAGCTGGTCAACTTGAAATAAATTTCAGGGAAATGGCAACAATAGCTCGTACATAGACAATCTTTGTGCCTGTTGCTCTATGGGCCACTCAAAATGAGACATTTGAACTACACACCAGAAAAATTCGTCAGATTGCCCCTGCCCACCCTCACTCCATCTGAGGATGCTTCAAGCCTGACATCCTAGAGACCTTCTCACCGGTAGTACTCTGGACTTAGACACTGGGTTTATCCCTTGTTCCAACCATTAACCAGTGTTTTCCTTTTGTTTCCATAGAAATGCCTCTTATGAACTACCGGATTGCTTGCTGAATGAGGCCGAGTCTGTGATAGTTAACTCCGCTTGCGGCACCTCTATTAACTCCTGTTTGGAAATAAGAACCCATATAAATAGGGGCACCTGGCTGGCTCAGTCAGTAGAACATGCGACTCTTGATCTCGGGGTTGTGACTTCGAGCCCCACGTTGGGTGTAGAGATTACTTAATAAAGATATGTAAAGGAAAAAAAAAAAAAAAAAGAACCCATAGAGGTAAAACCAAACACTAAGCTACTTGGCTACAAGAAGCCCTTAACCACCACGACCTTTGCCCCCCCCCCCCCCGCCCCCGTCCTGGGGGGGAGGGGCTCAGGCTAATTTACCGGTCTGTACTCTCCGAGGCCCACGAGGCCCGCCGGATCAGATCAATCTGAGACAGAATGAGACAGTTGGGTCATGCTATGCTGTTACTATTCCATAGAGTATACTTGGGGATAAAATCAATGAAACCATGTAGAAAAATATCCAAGTTCTCAGATAAGGAACTATCTCTGAGACCCCCTCCAATAACACAAGGGACCAAAAGTTGCGACCTGCACTGTATCAGACCCTTCCATTCCAAAGCCTCTACTGCACCTTACTTCAGCTTGAGGCAGTGACAGAAGGCAGGCCTCTGTCCATGTTTCATAGAAATGGAATGAAGGACTGACACCCAGATGAGGTGAACTCTTCGGACATCCTCTTTCCCCTTTTTCCCCTTACCCTCCTCCCTCCCTCCCTCCCTCCCTCCCTCCCTCCCTCCCTCCCTCCCTCCCTTTCTTCCCAGAAGTTTGCAAGCTGCAGCCTAAGGGTTGGGGAAGTTTGGGAAAGCCATTCAGTGGAGAGAAGCCCCAGGCTCTGACTTTAACAGAAAGCTTTCTGCATTTGAATGATACGATTGAATGAGGCCCATTAGAATGGATCACCCTGACCCTCCCTTCAGCTGCTCCCCCATCCCCGCCCCCCCAACTGATGTTGTCCGGTCGAATTGGGAACCGTAGGCTGCGGGGAGGGTGGGGAGGGGGGGAAGCGGGGATTTGCTGTTCGTCCTAAGTGGTGAACTAGGCCCCTGGTCCAAGGAAAAAATCATGCACGGGTACAGATGAGTTGGTGTCTCAAGGCCAAGTGGTCAAAGTGCTGGCAAGATTTCTGTGGATGTGGGGAGATTTGTTCTGGGACCACCCTCCCATATGTGTCTCTGGCTGAGAAGAGGGCAGGGGAGCCCTGTAGGTGGGTGGGGGTGAGGGGGGGCGGGACCCAGATCTGGAGCTCAGACTGGATTATAGACGCCTCCTGCCCCGGTGGGGAGGTGGCTGAGGGCTGAGGGCTGAGAGCTGAGAGCTGAGGGTGATGGGGCCTGCTCACGCTGATTCCTGCAACTCGGTTCCTTTTGGGAACCTTCTGTTGTTTCTGCCGAGGTGCCTGGGTGCTGCAATAACCAAAGCTAGACTCCTCTCCTTGCCTAGTTCTTAAAAGGTCTGATTCTCCTTTTTTCTTGGTAAAGGGACTGAGCTGCACCCTCCCATCCTGCAAGACCCCTTGTGCAAATACTTCCACTTGAAGGGTCCCTTCACCTTGTCCAGAAAATAAACAACACCCACCCACATCCACCCCATTGCCACAAACACCTAGCAAGCAAACAAAAAATCCAGCCGGTCTCCTTCTGCCTCGATGTACTTTAGAGAGTCACTCTCTTGGACACTCCTTAGGCTCAATTACATGCTGCTGTCTCCCTTTCTCTGGCACAATCCCATCCCTGGATGAGCCCCATATTATATTTGCACGACTACACTGCTCGTGTGAGCTGGAGACAGTATGCTGAAGTGACCGGATGGATGGTAGCACTGTAAATTTGAAATGACCTACACACCAAGTCATCCATAAACATGGTCCCTGGAAATCTTTGGCATTCACGTTCCTCTGATGAAATCATTGCTTTGGAACCCATCTTGTCCATGGTCTTCTAACGCTTACTCGCCCTCTGTTTGCCTGATATTTTGCCTGATTGTTTATGGAGAAATTAGATCTCATCTGGCAAGAGCTGAATCTGAATCCTCCGCTCACCCCAAGATGGAAAAGAATATGCACAAGCCCGCACCCCTCTTCTCTTTCTCCACTCTGTCAGAAGAAAATGTGGCCCTCCCTCCTCCTGTCCAAACCCAAACCCCAAACCCGAGATAAGCTTTAGATATAAAGGAAACCAGAGTACTGTTTTGAACTGTAGACACTTCTACAAAGCAGCAGCGGCGGCAGCAGCAGACACACACACACCCAACCCAACCCCCCCCCCCCCCGCCCCGCAGGTGCAAGGAGGGTACCTGACTCTCCCCCTTTTCTCCCCAGAAGCTTCCCCCACCCATCCCCCTGGAAGATGTCTTCCCTATGCCAGAAGGGGAGTGAGAGACATTCTTTTTTTAAAAGTTTTTAAAAAGATTTTATTTATTTGAGAGAGAGGGAGGGAGGGAGGGAGGGTGAGCGAGAGCCCACGCATGAGTAGGGGGGGAAGGACAGAGGGAGAGGGAGAGGCAGACTCCCCGCTGAGCAAAGAGGCCAAGGCAGGGCTCAATCCCAGGATGCCGGGATTGAGAGATCTGACTTCAGCTGAAGGCAGCCACTTAACCTTAACAGACTGAGCCACCCAGGTGCCCCGTGAGTAACATTCTGATCTTCAAGGACAGGAAGTTCAGAATGAGAATGAGAATTCTGGACAAACAGATCTTGCTTTTTTGTTTGTTTTGTTTTGTTTTAAATCCTTAACGTTCCTATAGCCTCGCCACATTGTTGAGTTACCCTCCCACAGTCGCCTCTCCTTGTTCAACCCAATATACAAGCATTTAGGGTTTGCTCCTTCTCAGGATCTTCGTTTCCTCAGGAGGGCTTTGTCATGTGACACTTGTAGGAAACAAATTTGTATGCTCCTTTTCCTGGTCATCTGTCTCATGTCAATGTCATCCTCAGGGTCAGCCACAAACCCTACGAGGATGGAGGTAAAGGTCGTGCCTTGGTGACATCTTCCTTTCCAGCATCTTTGAATTCTACCTCCTTCATGACCTTGTTCCTTCAGTGTGCTGCCCTGCTCTCAGCTATCATCCAAAAAATGCCACAAATATGGGCGATGCCTTTCCAAGCTAAACACACTCTTACCGTACGACCCAGCAATCCCACTCCTTGGTATTTATCAACGGCCCAAATGAGTTGAAAACTGACGTCTGCACAGAAACCTGCACACAGACGTTCACGGTAGCTTCATTCATAACTGCCTGACCTTGGAGGCAACCAAGAAGTCCCTCAGGAGGTCAATGGATATGTAGACTGGGGTACATCCAGGCCATGGAATGTTTTTCGGGGGCGTTGGAAAGAAATGAGCGAGCTATGGAACTATGGGTAGCTGTGGGGAGCCAGGTGGGGGAACCGTACATGTGTATTCCTGACTGAGAGAAGCCAATCTGAGATGGTGAACATAACTCACGGTTCCCACTAAATGTGACATTGTGGAGGAGACAGAACTGAAATCAGTAGGCTGGAGAGCAGAGTACAAACTGCAGCGGACAGCGTCATGGCCGGACAGGCGTTTAGAGAGGGTTTCTCCCCCTCTTTGACCAGGTTTTAGGTCAAAGGAGTGCAGCCAACATTGTAACCAAAGGAGGCATTGTGCTCCCATAAAAATCTCCAGGACAAGGACTGCAAGCAACAGGAGTAGCTATTGGATGAGGCTCTAAAGGAAAAGGGTGGAGAGACTCAACCAGTTGGCATGCAAGTTGGCGAGAAATTTCTTCTCCCAGAGTATGGAGGCATCGAAGTAGTTGTAGGTGACATGGATTGTGACATTCTCAGAAAAGATGTAGCCTGAAATAAATCATTATTGAAACGGCGTCATGTGAAACTACCCAGTCCACTGAAGTTGTGCAGTCCTGCATTACGTAAATAATTTCCGTGTCTCTTTTTTATAATAAACGAATGATATCCACACTAGTAATAAGAAAGATGAAGGGAGGGAGGGAGGGAAGAAAAAAAAAAAAAGATCTGTAGGCTGCCAGGGGTTTTGGCGGGGTTGGGGGTGTGGGGGGGGTGATGAACAGGCAGAACACAGAGGATTTTTAAGGCAGTGGAACTACTGAGTGTGCTACTATGATGGTAAGATACCTTTGTCAAAACCCATAGAATGGACAACACCAAGAGTGAACCCTAGCGTAAACTCTGGACTCTGAATGGGTGATGATGATGCCTCAGTGTAGATTCATCCATTGTAATCAACACACCGGCTCTGGCACAGATGGGGGAGTGGGAAGCTCTGAGGGAGCACACCTGCGCCTCTGCATGTTGGGTGGTGGGGCGGGGAGCAGTGAGCGATGGCAGAGCAGGTGGCATATGGGTACCGTCCGTATTCGCCAGTCAGTTTTGCAGTGAACCCCAAATCGCTCTAAAGAAATAAATAAAGCCCCACTAGACAGACGGACAGATACGTACACACGTGTACACACACACACACACACACACACACACACACGCATGAAGGGACAAACACAAGAACAGACAGACAAGCAGACCTGATGTGGAGCTGCCAAGCACGCGGTCAAGAAAGAATTCTTGAGATGTTTCTGGTGCAACCAGGTGCTTTTATTATAGCATGGGGACGGGATCTGTGGGCGGAAAGAGCCGCACTGGGACTGTGAGGCGTTAACTGGTGATACAGTTTCTAGTGAGTGGGGGTTAGGGCTAAGGTAAGTCTCTAAGGAATTTGTGTATACTGAGAGCAAGGTCTCCGAGACCTTGCAGGGCTAGCTCTTGTCAAGGTAAGGTCGGTCCCTACTGTTTTAGCAAAGCGGGAGTCATGAGGCCCTTTAGATGTGTGTCAGTGGGCCACAGGTTGATAGAGGGGTGTTAGCATATTCTGGGCGTCTGTGGTTATGAGAGTGAAGTGACACTGACTACAGCAAATCCTCATCGGTAAAACGTTAAAAAAAAAAAAAAATCCTTGAGAGAGTTGTAGGGCTGTTACACCCTGTATGTCTCAGGGATTTATCGGCGGGCTGCAAGTTGTAAGGAGACCTCATTGTCGCTTCATTTCTCTTGCCTTCGCTCTCCTCATCAAGTCCGACACCGACATTCCAGTCGGACAGTCTAGGCCCCGCGGTGGGGGGGGGGGGAGGGGCGGGGAAGGAGAGAGTCTCCTCTACCCTCTTGGGGGTCTCTGGCTGGGCCTAGGATGGCGACCGACACAAGAGATTCACGGGAGAAGGGCATACGACGGTTAGTGGGTGTTTACATGGACGGGGCAGGAGAGTAAAGACAAGGCATCAGCCAACTTGTGAAGAATGGAGAAGACAAAGGGGTTCGGGCAAGGGGCAGGCAGGTCGGTAGGCCGCGGTGAGAGACGTCCCCGGGAAGACAGGGGGTGGTCGAAGAGGGTTTATTGACGTGGATTGTTCAGACCCTAATTCTCCCGGTCCCCTCCCCTTGTCTCTGGTGATGAAGAATGTCTGTCTTCTTCCTGGTTCCAGGGCAGGTACCTTTCACACGGGAGTTCGACCTCTTGCTCTCACGAAGAAAAGAAGGGTCGGAATATCCTTCCTGCAGCTGCTGTGTCTCCAGTGAGTTGAATTCAAAGTAAGCCATGTACCGATGAGGCACCTTTCAGGGGTGACATGTTCTGGTTTCCTTGAGGGCAGTCTGGGTAAGTGGCTCATTGGTCCTTGTTCCTCGGGAATCTCTCATCCCCTCTGTAGTTCCTGACAGCTGGCGGTGTCTTGCTCCTGTCGTTCCTACCGTTCCTGACGGTCCTCCTCTGCAGCGGCAGTGTTCTTCAGCATGGGCTCCTTAGGCTGGGTGTTAAAATGTGAAGTGTCCCCCCCACCCCCACCCCACCCCCACCCCCACCCCCACCCCGCTGGCCCTAGTTCGACCCTGGGCCCTACAGAGTCTATTGTTGCTACGGTGTTTCTCTGTGTTTAATCGCCTCTGGGTGATCGCTTATGGACTTTCTGCTTATAAACCCCAGACTTCATGTCCATTCGGAATTAGAGATAAAACTGCCTAGCTGATTTTCTGACTCGGTAGCCTCGTGGACACGACCTATTCAAGGGGACCTAACCCTAAAATCTTGGTCTTCTTCCTTGCCTTGGCCGTGCGCCAGACCTCCTATCTGAACGGATTGTACCGCTGTTCACCTGGTGACCCTGATCCAACCTCTGGGAGCGTTTCCTCATTTTGTTTCTCTCTGAGCCACAAGCCCCCCCCCCCCCCCAATCCCCCAGGCCTCTGCGTGTCCTTTGTCACTTGGCCCTCTTGAGAGGGTGTTTCACAGAGCCTAGGTTTTTAATTTTGATGACTTCCCACCTCTCCGTGTCTTTTTCATGGATCATGCCTCTGGTGTCAAGTCTTAAACTCTCTTTGCCTGGCCCTAGTTCCTCAATTTTTCTCTTAGAGCTCCCCCCCCCCCCCCCCGGTGTGTTCCAGTTTTATGTTTCCCATGGCAGTGTGTGATCCATTTTGAGTTCACATTTGTGTGAGGGGTGAAGTGTGGCTGTTTAGGTCGAAGCTTGCTTGCTTGCTTTCCTTCTTTCTTTAATTTAAACAATTTTTTGGCGGGGGGGGACAAGCGGGGAGGAGGGTGTGTGTGTGTGTGTGTGTGTGTGTGTGAGAGAGAGAGAGAGAGAGAGAGAGAGAGAGAGAGAGAGAGAGAGAGAGAAGCAGACTCCCTGGTGAGCAGGGAGCCCCCGATGGGGGGGCTTGATCCCAGGACCCTTCGATCATGACCTGAGCCGAAGGCAGACGCTTAACCGACTGAGCCACCCGGGCGCCCCAGCTTTCTTGTTCCTTTGTCTGCCTGCCTGCCTGCGTGCTTGGTCTGTGGATGTCTGATTACCGTCCTCTGATGTCACGGGGAGGTGGGCCATCTTTCCTCCTTCGAGTGGCCTTTGAGCATTTGTCAAACCTCTGTTGGGCTTGGGCGTATCTGTTTGGGTATCTGTTCCGTGATAGCTCTTTGTCTGGCAACCTCACAGGTCTCTGTCGTCGCGTCTAGAAATAAGCATTAAGCCAGGGGCGACTTTATTTCCGAGTTTTGTTTTGTTTTCACTTGTTTTGTTTGAAATCACCGTAGCGATTTTAATTCCTTTTGCCCATCCGCTTGTTTATGTAATCTCCACACCCATCCAGTGTGGTGCTGGAACTCACAACCCCTGCAGATCAAGAGTCGCAGTCGCGTGGTCCTCCGACTGACCGAGCCAGCCTGGTGCCCTGAAATATGTGTACTTGCAAAGCAAATGTCAAGACGGCACCCACAAACTTTTTACCGCGAAACCGCCTTTGGATCGCCGCACTCTTGAGTTGAGGAAATACCGGTAAAGAACGTAGGTAGTTTAGCCCACTAAGGAAGAATCAACTTTAAAGGAAAACCTTCATTTCAAGTTTCTGATGTTTGGTCAGTTCTCTCAACTCAGTAGATGTCCAGCCTTCAGAGTTACGGTATTTGCTTGATTTCTCTCTTGTCCGCGTTTCCTCATTTACTTTCGCAGTGCTCAGGATGTATGGTGTACAGAGAACAGTTTTCATCCGTGTGTGTGTGTGTGTGTGTGTGTGTGTGTGTGTGTGTGTGTGTTCTGGTGGTGGCGGGGGGGGGGGGGATGTTGTGACTGTGGGATCAGGGATTCACACAGGTAAGAAGAAGGCAAAGAGAAAGGCTTGGAAAGGAAACCATTAAAAGCCCATGTTCAAATGGTGAAGGTGAATGTAATAAGAGTTCCCTTTAATCAAAGGAAGTCTTGCTGGAGGTTGCTTCTGCCCTCTCCTCCCTGGATAGGAGGGTGAGGTTTTTTTAAAGGTCCCTACGGGGCACAGAAAGCAGTAAAGCGCCATAGCACCTGGCTAGGATGCTGCTCTGCTGCCCTCTAATGTCGCATCCTCTGCTACTGTGGATGTTTTCCTCTGACTACTTCCTGTTTACAGGTGTTTATCTTTTTTTTTTCTTTCCATAATAAAGATTTTTATTTATTTGAGAAAGAGGGCGTGAGTGAGAGAGCACAAGCAGGGGGATCGGCAGAGGGAGGGAGAGAAGCAGACTCCCCACTGAGCAGGGAGCGTGATGGGGGGCTCTGTTCCAGGACCTTGGGGCTATGACCCGAGCCAAAGGCAGCTGCCCAACCAACCGACTGCACCACCCAGGCGCCCCAAGACAGGTGTATGTCTTGGATGCTTAATGCTGCTCCGCGTCTGTGGTTTGTGTGTTTGTTTTTTAAAGCTTTCTAATTTTAAGTAATCTCTATGCCCATCCAGCGTGGTGCTGGAACTCACGACCCCTGCGGATCAAGAGTCACCCGGTCCTCCTCCGACAGAGCCAGTCAGGTGCCCTGAAATACGTGTACTTGAAAGACGAAAAAAGGAAGAAAAAAAAAACAAACAAACTTTTTTTCCTTTACACGCCAGAGGAAGTGCTACGCCTGGTTTTTCTTTTCTCCTTAATATCATGGAACATTTCATCATCAATTATTTACCTCTTCTCAAGCACCACCCACCCTCCCTTCCTCTCTTACCCCCCCCCGCCCCCCCCCCCCCCCCGTGTCCTAGTGTTGGAATGCGCGGATGTCCCGGAGCTGGATTTGTTTAGTGAATGGCTATTTTAACTCCCTTCCTCCCCATTCCGCGCCTCCTCCTCCCCCCCCCGCCCCCCCCCACCGTGTGTTTCCGGGTTATGGTCACAGATGCTGAAACCGAGATATATGTGTGTGTGTGTGTGTGTGTGTGTGTGTGTGTGTGTGTGTGTGTATAATATATATATAATGTTAAATATATTAAATATATTTAATAAATATATAATATATATTTATATATAATAAATATATTATTTATATATTATATAAATAAAAATATAATAAATATATAATAAAATAAATATATAATATATTTAAACATATTAAATGTATTTAATAAAAATGTTAAATATAAATATATTAATATATAATATTATATATATATATATTTAAATACTGGTTGATTTATTTATTTGACAGAGAGAGAGAGACAGCCAGTGAGAGAGGGAGGGAACACAAGCAGGGGGAGTGGGAGAGGAAGAAGCAGGCTGCCATCGGAGGAGCCTGATGCGGGGCTCAATCCCAGAACGCCCGGATCATGCCCTGAGCCGAAGGCAGACGCTCAACGACTGAGCCACCCAGGCGGTTTCGGGGGAAACCGATATTCTTATCGCCACACCTGCCTTTGCACGGATGTTCCCCCATGCCTGTTTGTTGTCCTTGGATGTCATCGTGGTACACGCAGAGAGGGATTCAGTGTGCACCTTTCTGGGGGCGTGTGTCAATCACCCCCTTTCTGCCCTCCTGAGCTTTCTTCGTATGCTTGAGAGAGACTTCCTCCCCTTGAAATGATAGAAGAAAAATGGTTCAACCGTTGTTGTTCTAGGAGTACTCACACGGTCTCTGTTTTCCGTTCCCTGCCTGCCCCCCGAAATTTGTCTTAAGTCCTCCCAGAGGCCCAGGGCACCGCCCGTGTGCCGCTGTGGGAAGCCCGCGTAATGCCGGCCGGGCCTCTGGGGCCTGCCGGTGTCTGCGGGGAATTTTATTTTATTTTTTTAAGATTTTATTTATTTATTTCACAGAGAGAGAGAGAGAGAGAGAGAGAGACAGGCAGACAGACAGACAGACAGGCAGGCAGGCAGACAGGCAGACAGACAGACAGACAGGCAGGCAGGCAGACAGGCAGACAGACAGACAGCGAGAGAGGGAACACAAGCAGGGGGAGCGGGAGAGGGAGAAGTAGGCTTCCCGGTGAGCAGGGAGCCCGACGGGGAGCTGGAAACCAGGACCCTGGGATCGTGACCCGAGCTGAAGGCAGACGCTTAGCGACTGAGCCACCCACGCGCGCCCCTTTGGGGAATTTTCCGCCCACGTCCGCTTCCGGCGGGGGCGTGCGTGCGTGCGTGGGCGTGCGTGCGTGGGCGTGAGCGCATGCGTACGCGCGTGTCCCGTGGCCAGCCGGCTCCCTTTCCGGCTGGAGCGGCCCAGACACGTTTTCCCGGTCTGCCCTGGGGTGCTGCAGCCGTGCCGCGCTGGTCGGGGGCTCCCGAGGCCGACGCCCCGGGTCCGCGCGCCCCACACCCTCTGCCCGCCCCTCCGAGGTGGGGCCGGGACAAGATCGGGTGGCCGGGCGGCCGGCTGTGCGCCTTCACGGGCCCGCGATCTGGATCTGTCTCGGTGTCCTTTGCGCCGGTTGTCGGGCGCCACCTGGCGGCCGCTTTTATATAGCGTCACCCTGCCAGAGCGTCGCCGATGTCAGTAAGGGATGGCATTTGGCTGCGGTCCCCAAGCCGGAGTTCCAGGAAGCCGGTGACACTAGCGTGATTGTCCCGCTCTCTCTGGGGTGTCGGCGCGCGATCGGCTCGCGGGAGATTGAACCTCCAGGCTTGTGAGGGTGTGACGCCGCCACCGCCTCGCTCCCTGAGAAGGGTGTGGGGGTCGCCTGGACGGGTCGACCAGCACCCACCGGTGTCCCCTCCTCGGCCCGTGGGGGAATGGGAGCGGGTGTGTCCGGCGCCCGGACGCCATCCGGCCGGTGGCTCCGGTCGGTCGTCGGGCCTTCCGTGTCGCGCGGTTTTCTCCCGTGTCGCGCTCGAGCCTTGAGAGGAAGCCCGTGGATGGCGTGACGGGCCCGGCCACGGGGCACGCGTGGGGTTCCGGTCGTCTGACCCGATTTTCTTACCAAGCTTTCCGAGGCCCGCTGCGGAGGTGGGGACCGGAGGGGACCGGAACGGACCGGACCGGATCGGGTCGCGAGGGGAGGCACGGATATGGCGCCCCAGGGGCCCGGCCGCGATTCCCATTGCGGTCCGGCCGTCGGGGACGCCTCCGTGGTATCGCCCCCTCCCCCCCCCCAGTCCCAACTGGGAGTCGGGGACCGGCATGGGACCGGCATGGGACAGGCGTGGGGCCGTCCTGAGGGCCGGGGAGCAGGGCGTCCACAGGTGCCTCCGCAGGACTTTGGTGATTTTTCTAAGTCCTGACGTGGGGACGACAGGCGGACTGGGGGAGGGCCTACCCGCCCCGCCCCACCTCCCGCGAGTCCCCCGTCGGTCCCGGCTGCCGCCACGCTCCCGGGGTCGACCAGATGGCCCTGGGGGCTCCAGGGGCCGGGGCTGATGGAACGGTGCTTGGGGCCGGTGGCCTGGCTACGGTCCCAGGAGGTCCCGGTGACTTGTGTCTAGGCCCCGGCAGTCGGCGTGGTGATTTTGTCACCTGAAATGAGCACTTTTTGTTGCCAGGTAGGTGCTGACACGCTGTGCTTTGGCGACTGTCGCCTTAGAGATGGGGACCTCTGGGCGTGTGCGGGGCGGGGGGGACCTCTGGGCTTGACCATGGTGCCAAGCCCGGCTGTGCCCTCGCTTACTTGAGCCGTCCGCGTGGGCCTGTGCGCCGGCTCGGGTGCCTCCAGATGGTCCAGGCCGTGGTGCCGCCTCCGGTCTCCAGCACCCGAGGGCGGTGTGGGCAGGCGGCGTGGGTGCTTTACCCCGTGCGCTCCCCACTGCGGGCACCTGGCTGCGGTCGTGACAACCCTTGTCCCGCAAGGCTCCGTGCCACGTGTCAGGCGTCCTCCTTCCTTGGGTTGTCCGGCTGCTCTCGCCCTGGGGTCGAGGGGTGCTGGCGAGGCTGAAAGCAGGTCCCTCTGGTTGCTGTCCTCGCCGGGCTTTCCCCCCCTCGGGACCTCCCTGGGCACATTCTGCCGATCGATGTGGTGATCTCGCGCTCTCCCGGGCCGGGCCTAAGCCGCGTCAGACGAGGGACGGACATTCATGGCGAATGGGACCGCTCTTCTCGTTCTGCCCGCGGGCCCTTCGCGCTCCTCCTCCTCCTCCGCCTGCTGTGGCGGTGCGGGGAGGGCGCGGGGGGGGGTGTGTGGACTCCGGCCCGACCCCGCCCTCCCACGTTCGGCCTCCTGGTGTCCGTGGGACCGGGGTCCTCTGACGCAGCGGACACTCTCGCTTGCCTTTCTTGGCTTCGTGTGGTGAGCGGCTCTCCCTGCCATGGGGAGGGCCGTCCCGACGCCGCGCTGCTCACCGCCTGGGCGTGCTGAGCGCGTTGCGCCTGGCCCTCCGTGGTGCCCCTGGAGCGCTCCAGGTTGTCTCAGGTGCCCGAGGGCGAGCGGTGGCGTCGTTTCCTGTTCCCAGCGACCCCCTCGGGCCACCGCTGTTGGTGGCGTAGTCCGAGGAGCGGGTGGTGGAGTCGGTAAGGGAGGACCACCTGCCCCCCCCCCATGGGGATGCGGGCGCCTCGTCGTCCCCCTG
>NW_028273802.1:0-2500 GCF_024610735.1 Ursus americanus | reverse complement strand
GCCGCAGCCCCCTCGCCCTCTGTGGCGAGAGGGGCCTGGTTCGCGGGTGCGGGGAGGGACGGGGAGGGGGTAGGCGGTCTGGTGTGTCTCGGAAGCGAGAGGGGTCCGGTCCGCCCCGGTGGCTTTTGGGGGGAAGGGAATCGGAGGAAGGTGGCGTCGGGTGGCGGTGGGGTCCGGTGGCGGCGCCCGGCGGGCCTGGCTCCGTCACGGGCCGGCAGTGCCGGGGTTCGTGCCCTGCGGGGTTGGCCGTGGCCGGGATCGGCGTCGAGTCGGTGGCGGCCTGTGGTCCCGTCCCCCCCCCGCCTCGCCTGTCCCCCACACCCTGTCCAGGTACCTAGCGCGTCCCGGCGCGGAGGTTTAAAGACCCCTTGGGGGGTCGCCCGTCCGCCTCGGGTCGGGGCGGTCGGGCCCGTGGGGAGGAGTCCCTTCTCCCCCAGACTCCGCCGCCCACCCCCCCCGGGGGCCGGGGTTGCCGCGCCACGCCACGGTCCTTGCGGCCGTCGGGAGGGGGCTACCCGGCGGCCGTCGTGCCGTGCGTGCGCGTGTGCCCCGTGTCCTCGGTGTGTGGGGGTGGTAGGTGGGAACCCCCTGGGCGCCTGTGGGGTTGTCCGAGCTCGCCCCTCGCGTTGGGGGGCGCTGGCTGGATGCCCTGTTGTCCAACCTTTCCGACCTTCTCTGAGTCTGATCTCGTTTGTGTCTACTGGCCGGCCCGAGGCACCCTCCGGGGAATGTGCTGTGCCAGACGGGGGGGCCTCCCCTCCGGGGGTTGGCCCCCTTGAATGCTCAAAACTCGTACGACTCTTAGCGGTGGATCACTCGGCTCGTGCGTCGATGAAGAACGCAGCTAGCTGCGAGAATTAATGTGAATTGCAGGACACATTGATCATCGACACTTCGAACGCACTTGCGGCCCCGGGTTCCTCCCGGGGCTACGCCTGTCTGAGCGTCGCTTGACGATCAATCGCTCCCCTGGGGGTCTCTTGCCCCACGGGGTGGCGCGGCTGGGGGTTTCCCTCGCAGGGCCTGTTCTGCCGGTGCCCGCGCCTCACCTGCCCGTGGGCCCGTCCCCGGGTGGGGAGGGGTCGGCTCGGCTGCCGGGCCCTCCGTCCCCCTAAGTGCAGACACGGTGGCCTCCTCCGCCCCGTGCCCGGTCCCCGCTGCCGGCCTCCCCACCCCCGCCTCGCCCCGCCGGGTCCGCCCGGCGGTGGCGCGTGTGGGACGTGGGGAGGTGTGGGAGAAGGGGGGCCGGTGCCGGGGCGGGGGGCGGCGCCGCCCGCGAGAACGGGAGAGAGGAGAGCTCGCGCTGAGGGCCGTGGCCGCCGCGGTCCCTCTGGGGGAGATCCCTCGCGCCGCACGCGGTCTTGGGGTCGCCTGGGTTGTGCGTGGGGGGGGGGGTTCGCGGTCCCGTGCCGTGCCGGTCGCGGTCTGTCCGGGTTGGAGGGGCCCGGATCCGGAACGCCGTCGGTCTTGCCGCCGTGCCCCCGGCGGCGACCGCGGTTGTCCCGGCCGGGCTCCCCCGCCTCCCGGGCCGCCACCGCGCGTCCGGGGTCCGCGCCCACCCCTCCGTCCCCGCCGGCGATCCCGGCCTTCGCCCTGTCGGGGCGGCTCGCGCCGAGGCCGAGTCGCGCGCGGGGCCGCGCCCCGGGGATGCGTGCCCCGGCGGCGGCCCGCGGGACGCCGCGGCGCCGCCCGCCGCTGCGCGCTTCCCCCCCGGGTTGTGGCCGCGCCGCGCTGCGTGCCCCGAGCCCGCGGTGGTCGGGGTCGACGGGGCTGTCGGGAGAAGGCGCCGCGTCGTCCGCCGCGCGGGGTCGATGTGTGGGAAGCCGGGTGGCGTGCCGTGGGCTTGGTCGGGGGTGGGGGGCGAGGGCCGGCGGTCGGGGGCGACCGCCGTGCTCCGACCCCCCCCCCCGCCGGCCTGCCCCGCTCGTGCCCGCCCTCCCCGCTCTCCCCGCGCGTGTGCGCGCGTGCCGCGCCCACCCTGGCCCTCGTCCCCCCCCCGTCCTCCAAGCCCGGCAGGGCCCCCGCCTGTGCCGCCGGCTCGTGCTCCCCGCCCGCCCCGCGTCTCTCTCCCTCCGGGGGGCCGGAGACCGGGCGGGCGTTGACCGCGGCCTTCCCGTGCCGGGGTCCTCCGACGGCCCGTGCCTCTCCTCGCCCTCTCCCGGCCTCGCGCCCCCTCGCGCCCCTGGCGCCCTCCGAGACGCGACCTCAGATCAGACGTGGCGACCCGCTGAATTTAAGCATATTAGTCAGCGGAGGAAAAGAAACTAACCAGGATTCCCTCAGTAACGGCGAGTGAACAGGGAAGAGCCCAGCGCCGAATCCCCGCCCCGCGGTGGGGCGCGGGAAATGTGGCGTACGGAAGACCCACTCCCCGGCGCCGCTCGTGGGGGGCCCAAGTCCTTCTGATCGAGGCCCAGCCCGTGGACGGTGTGAGGCCGGTAGCGGCCCCCGGCGCGCCGGGCCCGGGTCTTCCCGGAGTCGGGTTGCTTGGGAATGCAGC
>NW_028273801.1:0-36755 GCF_024610735.1 Ursus americanus | reverse complement strand
TCCATGCTTTCCCTTTGGTTCCTTATTATCTATGAGATTGGACAATTCTTGTTCTCTAGGCTTAAACCTCATTGTCAGTATTTAGAGTTTTTCAATGCTGATCTTCTCCTGTATAAGTTACCAAAACCTAAAATATGTATGAACTTTAAAAAACGCTATATTGAAAATGACAGCAGGGAAGTTCCATTTTGTGAATATTGTGTCAATGGATCTCTATTTTGACATCAGTGTTCATTAGAAATGATGACATTTCATGTGAGTATAAATATCAATGTGAAAAAGAAAAGGTAGGAAGAACCTTGAATGTTTAAGTAATTGCTGAAATGACAGGTGTGTGTGTGTGTGTGTGTGTGTGTGTGTGTGTGTGTGTGTGTGTAATTGATTTTCAGTGAGTGGTTCAGCTTCTTGTAGGGCCTCCGAGAGAGCCCAGGTGAACCTTTCAATGAGTTGGTATCTGTTTTCAGAACATGGGAATCTCTTAGTCCAATAGTCAATCAGGCAAGCTTTGAGGTCTTGAAGAGTTTCAGTCCTCAGCGATGGTGTTGCAGACCCTTGTGAGCAAACCCTAGGGTATGCTCAGAGCCCTCATTAGCTGGTACCAAGGTGTGACGATTTCAGACAGCATTTCCCAAAGAAGTACCTCTTGAGTCTCTGTCCTTGTCAGTTCCCTACACTTCCTTACACTAGTTATGTGATCAGTGTGTTTCAGGATAATCCCCACATGTGATTTTTGCTATTTCCTACTAGTCCTATCTGTTTCTCATGTTCTTCTTTTATGGTAGGTGTTGGGAAGCAACCTGTGTGGTGTAGGAAGGGGTGTGGTAGTTGTCTGCCTTCAGAGGACCGAATGATGCCTAGAAATTGTACTGTAGGTTGAGGTCAATTGTCCATCCTCTGAGTGTCAGGAATTCCATCACTTTACTTTGATGCTAGTCTGTTCTTCAAGCTGTCCTCAGAAGTAAGGACGTCATCCATCTAGGGAATACTGGTTTGTGTGTATGTTTTCATTTTAGGAAAGGCCTTTCTGTTCCTGAAAATAATACTGTAGAGTACCCTTTCTGGGTTTTATTGGACATCAGTCAATCTTTTGTGAAGTATTCCTTTATAAATAGACTTTTTATGGTTGATGAGCAGGAATTCTTTATTGACAAGTCTTTGTCAGTGTGTGTATTGCAAATCTTTACTTCCCAGACTGTGGTTCACTTTTTCATTTTCTTATGGTCATAAGATAAGGAGAAATGTCACATTTTTATGAAGTCCCACTGAATTCTTTTAAATGGTTAGTGCACCATATGTCCTACCCCAAGATTGACAGGTTCTGCATTTTCTTTCAGAAACTGTCCAATGGGAAGCTACAATCCATCTCAAATTTATAAATTGCATTTTTAATTCTAATAGGGTATTTATAGACTGGTTTGTATTTTCTATGTACACAATCATATTATCTGTGAATAGTTACAATTATCCCCTCAATTCTTATACTTTTTGTTTCCCTTGCCTTCTAACAGTGGTAGATTCTCCGATGCCATGTTGAATAGAGCAACATTGTTTGAAGATTTTAGTATACCTTTCTCAATATCTGACAGAAAAAGCAGACAAAACATTGGTAAAAATGTGACCTAATTGACATATAGGGAACATTCCATAATAAGTGCAGAATACATTATTTGCAAGTGGTCATAGACTCTTTACCCAAATAAATGATAGATGGGGCCACGAATCAATGCTACAAATGTTAAACCATGAAATTAACTAGATTCTATTCTTAGACCACAGGCGAATTGAGCCACAGTCATAGCGAAAAGAAAACCAGGAAGTCCTTCAGTGTTTACAATTAAATGGAACTTTGCTACATATCCTAAAGGTGAGAGAGGGAATCTCAATGGAAATTCTGAACCTTTTCTACATGAGGGCTCACACACAATGGCACTTTCTTTGTGAAGAGCATTATAATAACCTAGACAGGAGTTGAGCCTTAAGTCAGAATTCTGCCTGCCCCAGCCACACCTGGCAGCCTTGGCCTGTGGTCCCCCTCAGCTGTCCTTTCTGGTGGCCCTGAGCTAAGGGGGTGAACATGGCCGTATGGAAATTAGAAGCTCCCCACTCTTAGTGATGACGTTGCTATCGTATTGTCCTCACCAGTCCAACAACATGATTTCTGAGTGAAACATGACACAAGAGCGACTTCTTGGCCTTCCTTCAGGTTTGAAAATCATCTGGTGAGTCATCTATTAGAAATATGGATTCAACATGTGTTCTTTCTTCTAGAAAAGAAATAGACCCAATAGCAATTATGTGTTCCTTAGCACCTGTTCCTGAGAGACATCATACTGGCTCTTTGTAGCATTCTGCCTATTAAACTTCTCAACTAGGGTGTAGATATTTTTAGGCACATTTTCAGACGGTTAGAAAGGGACTCAGATGATATGAGTCACAGAGGATTTTAGTGTCAGAAACCTAAGTGGGATCCCCAAATTGACTCCAAATCCCTTGTTGTTCCATACAGGGTACTATTTCCCTCTTATCTCTGGTCTTCTCGATCTGGAAACCTATCAAGTATCAGGATTTTCTTGTCATGTGGACAAATGGAACGAATTCAGCGGGCCTTTTCACCTCTGCCCATGGTGATCATTAAGATCATTATCTTAGTGGAGGACCTCTGGGTAAGATACTCAAAGATCCTTAGGAATAGAGACAGTATAATATTTTTCTGGTATTAAAGTTACTGAAACCATCTATCTTTTTTTGTCCATTCAGGCTCTGGTATGTTCAGAGGGTGCTGTAAAACAGGTCTGAAATAGTATTTAAAAACACTCAGCTCAGCCTCTTCTACAAAGTGAGCCAATGCTTATAAACATGGCTAAAATATTCCCTTACCTACGATGACTCCCCAGCCATCGTAGTGTTTATATGGTATGACTGTGACTTACATTAGTCAACATTTGCAGAGAAAGAACTTAGTGCATCCAGGGGTCACTTCATGGTGAAATTAGTTTGTGACAACGAGCTACTGTGTTTTATTCTGCAGTCCAAGGGAATGGTGCCAGACATCTCTAAGGAGTTCTAGCAGTTCTACAATACTGATTTTAAGTGGTCTGTGTGCTTCAGAGATTTGGTCAGGAGAAGGGCAGGGGTCCAGAGACTGTGAACACTTCTGTTACATGTGCTGACCATGGAGCAGGTAGTTTTCTGTGGGCATCAATTTGATTTCTTGGTACTCTTGTGAAGGTGCTTTTGTCTCAAATTCCTCCATTTAGGAGTAATTATAATGATGAAAGTAATTTTTATCTTATATCATCTGTGGGCCCTGATCCTGGGATCCCAGGGAAGCTATCCTTTAACATTTTACCCGGTTCAAAATGATTGGGCAAAACCTCAAAGCATGGGCCCTATTTCTGCCCCAAGCACATGTTGTACATCTGCTTCAAGAAGAAAACAATAACCAAAACTGCCAACATGAAGATAAGAAAAAATAAAGAACCTCTTTGGCTCCCATAAGATTAAAGTCATACTGACATGTACATACTGAACATGCATGAAATCATTGCATTTCCTAAAGCCCAAGCCTTGGAGGGTCTGAGAGCCACTGATCTTGCCCAGAACCAGGCACACCCCAGCAGGGAGGTCTGGTGCAGAAAGGGAAGGGGCAGGACTCTGAGGGTGGTCTGCAGCTAGAGGGGTCCCTGGAATGGGCCAGGTGTGTGTGGGGAGCCCAGCCCAGGACCCCACCTATGCCTATGCTGGGTGTTGGGTAGAGGAGGCACCTCTTGGACCCCCTGCACTTTCAGGGTTCCAGGGGCTTGAGGGTGGCTTGCCTGGCTTCCCAGGGGCTGGGGCACCACCCTCCCTGACAAATCACCTCTTGGGAGTGGAGCTACGTCTCTGTGGGCTGTTCCAGAGTTGCAGTGGGGTGCAAACCTGGGACAGAAGAAGGGGAACTGGGAGAGAGAGAGTTGCCCTGCGGAGGTCCCGGCAGGTTAGAGAGCAGCGTGCACCGTGGGTGGGGGTTCTGGGGGTAGGGTGCGCCCCAGGTGGGAGGCAGGGTTCTGGAAGGGCACCTGGAGAGGGTTCATTGTGGGAACTCAGGTGAGTTTTCTTTTTCCTTTTAAAGTCTCTTCTGCCCCATGTTCTCAACTGGCCTTATTCCCCATTCCTGTGAACTCCAGGGCGCCCACTCACCTGAGCTTTTGTGGGATTGGTTGCAGAATTTCAGGGTTTCCTCTGTTCCCCGGGAAGAGTGCGGGTAAGGACCTCACAGAGTCCCCACCTTCAGTGATGTGTCCCACGGTTCTCTGACACAGTGCAGGTGATGCATCTTGAGAAGTACCCCAAGTTCAGCAGGGTGTGCCCTGGTCCCCCAGGCACAGGTGTGGCCGTAGCAAGCCCCAGAGCCGTCCCCCAACTTCAGCATTATGCCCCGTGTGCCCCCAGGTTAGTGGTAATTGGCTGTTAGAATCATGCAGGAAAATCCTCCAGGTGGGGGCCTGGAGGCGGGCGTAAACCAGACCCCACTCTAGTTGCATTGGGAATAGACGAATTGAGGGTTTCTTTAGAAGAGTAAGTCTGCTTTCCAGAAAAGGCAAGGTCATTGGTCTATTCAGAATGAAGATAATTACTGATATACAACAAGTATGTGTTGCCCCTGCACCCAGAAACCGAAGCAGGTGTGCAGGCTATAGGTCAGAGGTGCCTTCTTCTCCCCAGCTGACAGCACTTCTCTGCTCTGGCTCCAAGACACCCGAGGTTTTGAACGTCAGCATCGGAGTCAGCGAGGAAGCTTGTCACAGGACGCCAGTGTTCAGAGAAAGCACAGGTATGTTTGGCAAAATGTCCTATCTATGTCAGGGCTGGAGGTAAAACCTCTCATTATCGCAAAACCTCCTGGGCTTTTCTCTTTTCTCTAGTTGAGCCACAAAGTAAAATTGAAGTAGCTGTCAGCATTCTGGGTTTGGTTCAAGAATTACTTAGTTTCCCTGGAGGTAGAACTTTGCAGGGGATCACAATTTCTGTCCATTTATTGCTGACAAATGTATTTTGACCATCTGTTTCCTAGGAACCCTCTTTTATTAGAAAGGGAAGGTGAGATTCACTCTGTGCCTGTTTGTAACATCTAATTTGTTCCTTCATCTAACAGTGTTTATTCAATTGGGCCTAAGATATGGTTTAGTGGCCAGTATCTAGAGTTAGGTGGCTTTTTTCATCTGATACAGACTTGGATGATGTCATTTGACAAAGGTGATGTTTCATCATTGATTAGTTTATTCATCAGAAGAGTTAAAATTAGGGTGGAGGGGAAATTCAAAATTATCCAAACCGGCCTGTTCCTGTTTAAAAGTTGAGCTTGACTTTCTAGTTTTACTAAATGTATTATCTCGATATTTTGAGGTGCCATATTCCCTCTGTAGTTTCTTTGGTGGTGGAGTCAGAAGGAGAGTCTGGGAATTCTTTTGGATAGTGGCATGCTGGTGGTTTCAAGGGGCTTGGCGTCAGGAGCCTTGGGGTGAATTCTGCAACTGCTTGCCTGACCCTGGGTGCATCTCCCAGAGGTTTTGTTGCCTCTTATGAAATTGCCGGCAGATAATGTTCTGCTTAAAGGGGAACCCTCCCATCCTGTTGGTGGGAATGCAAAGTGGTGCAGCCAGTCTGGGAACCAGTGTGGGGGTTCCTCAAAAAGTTAAACATTGAACAACCACATGATCCAGCAATTGCTGTCCTACATATTTACCCAAAGGATAAAAAAATGCAGATTCGAAGGGAGTCCATGCACCATAATGTTTATAGCAGCAATGTCCACAGTAGCCAAACTATGGAGAGAATCCCAAAGTCCATGCACTGATGAATGGATAAAGCAGATGTGGGATACATATATATAATGGAATATGACCCGGCTTCAAAAAGAATGAAATCTTACCATTTGCAAGGATGTGGATGGATCTAGAGTGTATTAAGCTAAGCAAAATCAGTGAGGAAAGACAAATATCCTATGCTCTCACGCTTGTGGAATTTCAGAAAAAAAACAGATGAACAGAGTTGAGGGGTGATGAGAGAGGCAAACAAGGAAATAGACTCAACCTTGGAGAACAAACTGAGTGTTGCTGCAGGACATGGGCTTGGGGGTAAGAGATAAATGGGTGAGGGGTATTAAGGAGGAATCTTGTGATGAGCACAGGGTACTGTATGCAGGTGAGGAATCACTAAATCTTACCCCTGAAGCGAATATTCCATAGCATGTGAACTAACTGGAATTTAAGTAAAAGAAGAAAGGAAAAAGTGTTCTGCTTCATGAAGAGTGAGGTAAAGTTGTAGTGATTTGGGCTGTACTCTTCTATAGATGAGAGTTGTAGAACACCCTGTTGTAGGATACACTAGTTTCTTATCACATAAGGATTCCTCAAAAAGCTGCAATGAAAGATTCAGGTCTCAGAGCATGTTCATGTTCCACTGATATGTTACAGTTTGCACAGGTAGGAAAGAAGGTGGAGAGAAAGGCAACAGAAGGGGAAAGTAGGTGTGAACCTTTCATTAGTTAGCGTTATAGCTTTCTCATGAAAGTCTTGCGCCAGTGTGATTTTGGAAGCAGAGTGGGAATCCGGGAGCTTTGCAGGAGATGGGGGAGTTCCAGGTCTGGGTAAAGCTGACAGGGGGCCCAGAGGAGAGCTGAATGCATTCTGCAGCAGGATGTGGGCAGGGTGGGCTCCAGGTGTGGCTATGGGTCTCCTGGGTGAGAGTTGTGACAGGTGAGGGCTGTGTGCAAGTTCCTGGCTGAGGACAAGGGAGGCACAGGCGGAGAGCTGGCAGAGAACCTTCTTCTGGGCCACCAGCCTCACCCAACACACACAGTCTCATCTTCTGTCCCTGACGCTCCAATTCAGACTTCTCCGAAGGTGAGTGAGAACACATCAAGAGCATTCGAAACAGAAGGGAAAGCATGTGCAAAGGCTCTGGGGCAGGAGAATTCCAGGTATGTCCAGGAGCAGCAAGAAGGCCCTGTGGCCACAGGAGACAGCTTAGGACATGAGCTCAGAGAGGTGACAGAGGGTGACAGAAAGCCATTCCAGGGCTATATCCCCATGAGACCCTGTTTCACTGGGCCATCCTGGCTACAATGTTGAGAACAGATGACAGAGGGTTGAAGATGGCAAGGCAGGTCAATGACGAAGCTTTTCCAGGAACTCAGGCACTGTGGACCAGACAGGTGGCCTTGGATGGAGTGGTTAGACCTATTCTGGGTCCATTTTGAAGATACAGCTCACAGGATTTGCTGATGGGTTAGCTATTAGGAGCAGGAGAAAGGAGGAATTAGGGTAACTCCCAGCTTTTGTGGGTTGTCGTGATCGAGGGGAAGGAGAGGGTTTCTCGGGAGGTAGGAGGTAGTCCGTGTTCCGCATGCTGAGGAAGGTGCCTTTCCCGGTGGGTCTGCTGAGGTTTGTGTCTGGGAGAACCTTTCACATCTCGTCCCTCAGCAATGCTCAAGTACAAGTATCCCCCGTTTTTAAACGTTCACAGTAAGACACTGGGATTTCTTGAAAGAACTATGTTATTACCCAGCTTCAGTAAGAGGAAGAGACCTGAAGAGGATTTCCCTCTTATGAAAAAAGGTGAACAGTGAGAATCGCATTCAGCATCTGTTTTGGGGAGAAGCACGACAAAGGCAGTGTGCTCCCCAACCAGCTCCTTCCGCTGGGAACTGCTCTCCGCATCCAGCCACCAGCACTTTGAATTGTGTTTGTGAGCCTCTGCTGTGCTTTATCTTCATTTATGCTGGGCCTCCATTGGAAACTTGTGTGCTGAGGCCTAAGAAAAGCCAAAGAGAAGGAATTTTGGAGTCTGAGCACACTGTCTAATTGTTCCGTGTAAATTAATGGCCATTCCTTCTTGACACCATTTCTGCTGTGCAAGGTTTCTCAGAAGCTCTGTACTTTCAAAGAGCAGGGAAACCTATACCCCATGCTGTGGGGTTAGTTTTAGTCTCCATGCTGGACAGAACATTTCATGACTGTCGGATTTTCTCACTCAAACATTGAGACTTTGACCGCCTTCACCCGTTTCTACCACCCCATCCCCGAATCTGGCACCTACCAATCTGCTCTCAGTATCTATGTGTTCAGTATTTGTTTATTCCACGTGGAATGTACATGAGAGCATCTGGTATTGGTCTTTCTGTGTATGAGTTACTTGGCATAAGGCCCCCAAGGTCTGTGTTTCCATGTCTGGTTCTTGTGAATAATGCTTTAGTGAATGTGGGAGTGCATCTGTCTTTTTGAGGCAGTATTTTTGTGTTCTCCGAATCAATACTCAGTAGAGCCATTACTGGGTCATGTCGTAGTTGCTTTTATTTTTTCAGGAACCTCCATACCGTTTGTCACAGTGGCTGCACCAATTTCCATTCCCACCAACAGTGCACAGTGTCTCCTCGTCTGCACACCCTTGACCCCACTTGGTGTCTGTCTCTGGGACAATTGCTGTTCCAACAGTTGTGAGCGGATAGCCGATTGTGGGTTTGACTGATGTTTCCCTGACGATGATTAGTGATGTCGAACAACTCCTTCTGTCTGTTGGCACCTGTGTGCCATCTTTGGAAGGTATCTATTCACATATTCCCTACATTTTTTATACTTTTTTTTTGTTTTGATTTGTATGTGTGTTGTGTGTATTTTGGATATTAGCCTCTTCTCACACATATGATTCACAGATATTTTTTTCTTATTGGGTCAGTGGCCTTTTAAGTTTTTGATGGTTTCTTTTGCCGTGTGGAAGATTTCAGTTTGATGTTGTTCCACTTGTTTATTTTTGCTTTTGTTGCCTTTGCATTTGGTGTCCGATCTGAAGACTCTTTGCCAAAACCAATGTCAAGAGACTTAGTACCTGTGTCTTCTTGGAGGTTTATGGATTCAGGTCTTATGTTCAAATCATTCATCCATTAAAAATTTTGTGTGTGGTGTAAGAAAGTGACCCAGTTATATTCTTCTGCATTTAGTGTCCAGTTTGCCTCTTACCGCTCACTGAAGACAAAGTCCTTCCCTCATGGCATATCTTCTGCTGCTGTGTCGTAAGTTAGGATCATTTACGTGTGGGTAAGTTTCTGAGCTTTCTGTTCTGTTCCACTGACCTGGTGTCTGTGTTTCTGCCAGTACCATCCTGTTTTGATGACAACAGCTTTGTAATCTAGCTTGAAATCCAGGAGTGTGTTGACTGCACCTTTCTTTCTCCAGGTTGCTTTGGGTATTTGGGGTCTTTTGTGATTCCATACAAGTTTGAGGACTGTTTTCTATTTCCTCGAATAATGCCACTGGAATTCAGATAAGGATTTCATCACATCTGTCGATTGCTTTGGGTACGATGGACATGTTCACATAATTAACTTTTCCAGTTAAGGAGCATGGCGTAAGCTTCCATTTGTTTGTGTTGCCTTCCAAATCTTTGACCCATACATTCTGCCCCCCTCGACACACGTGTTTTTCATTTCTTTTCTGCCATGTGTTGAGTGTACTATGTCTTTCTCATTCTTGGTTACTTTTATTCCTAGATTTTTTTTTCATGCAATTGTAAATGGCATTGCTTTTTTATTTCTCTTTGCGAAAGTATGTCATCAGTATACAGAAATGCAACAAGTTGGGTCATCTGTGTGGCTCCATAGGTGAAGCGTCTGCCTTTAGCTCAGGTCATGATCCCAGAGTTCTGGGATCGAGCCCCATGTTGGGCTCCCTGCTTAGCGAGGGTCTGCTTCTCCCTCTTTCTGACACTCCCCCTGCTCCTGCTTTTTCTCTTCCTGTCAAATAAATAAATAAATAAATAAATAAAATCTGAAAAAAATAAAGACAACAGGTCTCTGTATATCGACTTTATATCCTGCAGCTTTCTTGAATTTGTTTATTCTAACAGTTTTTTTGTGTGGAATCTTTCGGGATTTCATGTCATTTGCAAATAGTGACAGTTTTCCTGTATGGATTTCATATCTTTCTCATTTTTAAAATGATGTTAGTCACCCTAGAGTACTTCATTTGTTTTTGATGTAGTGTTCCATGATTCATTGTTTGCATATAACACCTAGTGCTCATTATGACACGTGCCCTCCTTTTTTAAAAAAAAAAGAATTTATTTATTTATTCGACAGAGATAGAGACAGCCAGCGAGAGACGGAACACAAGCAGGGGGAGTGGGAGAGGAAGAAGCAGGCTCACAGCGGATGAGCCTAATGTGGGGCTCGATCCCATAACCCTGAGCCGAAGGCAGACGCTTTACCGCTGTGCCACCCAGGTGCCCCAATATGTACCCTCCTTAATACACATCACCAGGATAACCCCTTCCCCTTCCCCTCCCTTTCTGCAGCCTTCAGTTTGTTTCCCAGTTTCAGTAGTCTCTCATGATTCATCTCCCCCTCTCATTCCCCCCTTCACTTTTCCCTTCCTTCTTCTAATGTCCTCCATGCTATTCCTTCCGTTCCACATAGGAGTGAAACCATATGATAATTGTCTTTCTCTGCTTGACTTAATTTCACTTAGCATAATCCCCTCCTGGTCCATCCACGTTGGTGCAAATGGGGGGTATTCATCCTTTCTGATGACTGAGTAATATTCCATTGTGTAGATGAACCACATCTTCTTTGTCCATTCATCTGCTGAAGGACACCTTGGCTCCTTCATCAGTTTGGCTATTATGTACATTGCTGCTATGAACATTGGGATACAGGTGCCCCTTCTTTTCATTACTCTGTGTCTATGCGGTAGATACCCAGTAGTGCAATTGGTGGGTCATAGGATAGCTCTGTGTTTAACGTCGTGAGGAACCTCCATATTGTTTTCAAAAGTGGCTATACAGGCTTGAATCCTCACGAGTAGTGTAAGATGGTTACGCTTTCTCCACATCCTCTCTGACTTTTTTTTATTTCAAGTCTTGTTAATTTTTTTTCAAGATTTTATTGATTTATTCCACAGAGATAGAGATAGACAGCGAGAGAGGGAACACAAGCAGGGGGAGTGGGAGAGGAAGAAGCAGGCTCATAACGGAGGAGCCTGATGTGGGGCTCGATCGCATAATGCCAGGATCACGCCCTTAGCCGAAGACAGACGCTTAACCACTGTGCCACCCAGGTGCCGCCTGCCTTGTTAATTTTAACCATTCTAACTGGTGTATGGTGGTATCTCATTGTCGTTTTGATTTGTATTTGCCTGATGGCAAGTGATGTGGAGCATTTTTTCATGTGTCTGTTGGCCATTTGTATGTCTTCTCTGGAGAAGTATCTCTTTGTGTCTTCTGCCCATTTTTTGGGTGTCGAGTTTGAGGCGTTCTTTATAGATCTTGGATACCAGCCCTTTATCTGTAATATTATTTGCAGATATCTTCTTCGATTCCATAGGATGCCTTTTTGTTTTTTTGATCATTTGCTTTGCCGAGCAGAAGCTTTTTATCCTGATGAAGTGCCAATAGTTCATTTTTGCTTTTATTTCCTTTGCCTTTAGAGACATGGCTTGCAAGAAGTTGTTGTGTCCAAGGTTGAAGAGTTCTTTTGATTTTGATATGAGACAGGAATCCATTATCTTTCTTTCTTAATTTTATTGGAGTCCTCTGTCTTTCTTGGTGAGTCTAGCTAAGTTTGTCAGTTTTGTTTATCTTTCCAAAAAAGGCAGCTCTCATTTTCATTTTTTTTTGTCCTTTTAGTCTCCATTGGATTTATTAATGCATTCCTTTTTGTTATTTCCTTATTTCTACTAATTTGTGGCTTTGTTTGTTCTTTTTTTTTCTAATTCTTTACCACATAAATCAGGTTGTTTATTGGAGAGCATTCTCATGGATTGATGAAGACTTGAATTTCTATGAATGTCCCCCATAAAGCTACTTTTGCTGCATCCCATAAGTTTTTGTAAGTTGTCTTTTTCATCAGTGTCAAGGTACTTCTAAAATTTTTTTGATTTCTTCTTTGACTGTTGGTTGTTCAGTAGCATGTTGTTAAATCTCCACACATTTATTTAAGATTATTTAAGTATCTGACAGAGAGTGAGACAGTGAGAGAGGGAACGCAAGCAGGGTGGTGGGAGAGGGAGAAGTGGGCTTCCCACTGAGTAAGGAGCCTGATTCGGGGCTAGATCCCAGGATCCTGGAATCACGACCTGAGCTGAAAGCAGATCCTTAACAACTGAGCCACCCAGGCCCCCCAATCTCCACCTATTTTTGACTGTCCCATTTTTTTCTTGAGACTGATTTCTAGTTTCATATCATTGTGGTTGGACAAGATTTGAAGCAGAAGGTGAAAAGAGCATTCAGATGAAAGGTTTGTTTCCTGGAGGGTTTTCTGAGGGCAGACCATGAGTTCAGTGGGGATGGAGGAAGGTTTTGTGAGACGGGGGGTGGGGTTAACCCTCGTTAGAATTACTGACTACTACCATGCAGGCTGTGTGCTACCGTTCACACTGTAGTCCTGATGGACTGGTACTTCATTAGAAATATTTTCTAGGAGGTGTAGGCATAGTCTTCACTTAAAGAAAGGTGCCATGTGGGTTCATGGCATGACCCCAGGTCAGCAACCAGGATGTTTGGTATTGTGGGGGATCAGGACCAGGCTTTCTGTGGGAAGCGACAGAAATAGGGTATGGTGAGCTCCATGACCATAGGTGAGGTCCCTAGTGACCCACTGGGTGTTGGGTTCTGTGGATCTGTCTCATCAGGTGCTGTGGAATTCAGGGACACCCTCCTGTCTGTGGATTTGTGTGGAGACAGGTAGACATCAGTGTCTGGCCAGGCACGAGGGTCACACTGGACCACCACCAGAGGTGCAGCGTGCGTGGGAGCCACTGCTTGGTTTCCACGAAAGCTGACCAGGGTCTATGACCGTTATTCCTAGCAGCTGCAAGGGGAGAGGAGGCCGGGGGTGGTGCACACTTCCTAGAGTTGTGGTCAGGACTAGTCTGGAGCCCACTGAAGTCAGCCACACTGGGCACAGAAGGCACCCAGTCAGTGTAGCTGTGGGCACTGCTCCCATGGCACTTTCAGGCCGGCTCCATGCTGCCACCTCCTGCATTTCATCATCATCTTCAAGGTCATGTGCCTCTGCTCTTGCCCCATGGCCTCCGGGGTATTGTCCGTCCTCCATCTGGCCCTCGTCCCTGGTGCCCTGTGCAGTCCAATGCCAGGGTACCCGTCTTGAGACAAATATCTGGCCCTGATGGAACACTTCCATGGATCTCGTGTAATGTGAGGGTGATGCCCTGCACTGGAAGGGGGCTACAGGTCCCCAATCAGGAGAGCCATGTCTCCCTTTTCAGCATGGCCTGCCCGCCCCTCAGTCTTCTTAGGGAAGCTCTCCCCACTTCCTGAGATGACAGCCATGAACTTAAAAATGAATGTCATTTTACATATCTCTATGCCTTAGTTCATCCATGGCATGTCTTTCAACCCCGTCAGTGGGTTTTTTTTAGAAGTTCTGAAGGGCTGTCTGCTCAAGGAGGGGATGACCTGGGTGGGGCAGCTTTCCCTCTCATCTCCCTCAGCATGTCTCTGAGCCCTGGGGCCAGCTGTCCCACTGAGGATTGAGGGACACGAGCCAGCCCTTCCTGAGCCCAGGCTGTGTCAGCTCATAGACTGATGCGTGTCAGAGTGGTGGGTAGCTGGCATGGGCCAGAGGCAGGCAGTGTCTCCTTCTCATTTCTTCCCTCCCTTCCTCCCAGAGGTAGCTCAGAGCAGCCTTCAACCTCTGCATCTCCAGATCCCTTGACCTGTGCCTCCTGTGTTCAGCTGGTGACCTTGGAGTTTCGCATGGATTCTACCACACGTACCCTCTCCCGTAGCAATTCCTGGATCAGGGGAGGGGTCGGACCCTTGTCTGCTTTTGGTCTTCTTCCTGTCCCGCACCAAGCCCACCCACCTTTGCATCTTCCATGTATGTGCTTGGAAGCAAGCCCATCCACAGGGAACCTATTAGCCAAATGGATCCAGGCAATGAACACTGAAGTAGAGATCCAGGATCCATAATAAACCTGCTCTGAAACCTGTCCCAAAGTCTGTGAGTCTCTCACACTGAAACAAAAACAATAATAGCTTTCTGGACTGTGAAGTGACATGTGTCTCTACTTCCAATCTTGAATGCATTGGTGCTGAGCCTGGACTGAAAAGGACCATGGCTCCCGTGGGCTGGGATCCACGGTAAGAACTCAGTGAAATCTGAATTTGATTCATGGAGTGAATAATTATTGTAGAGCGAATCCTCCGAAGTACGGCTTATGCACAGTGCACAGGAAAAGCTTTTTCAAAGAGGTTCCTGAAAGAAAAAATCTTTTTTAGAAATTTATTTTAATTCCAGTAGAGCTAAGATACAGTGTTACATTCGTTTCAGGTGTACAATAGAGTGATTCAGTAATTCTATAAATTACTCAGTGGTCATCAAGAAAAGTGTCCTCTTAATCCCCTTCACCTATTCCACTCAACCCTCTATCCACCTCCTCTTGTAACCATCCGTTTGTTCTCTATTGTTAAGAGTTTGTATTTTGGTGTGTCTCCTTTTTCTCTTTTAGTTATTTATTTTTGTTTGTTGCTTAAATTCCCTATTAGAGTGACATCTTATGGGATTTGTCTTTCTCTGAATGCCTGATTTTAGTTAGGATAATACTCTCTAGCTCCATTCATGTGGCTGCAAATGGAAGGTTTCATTCTTTTTCAAGCCGAGTAATACTCCATTGTGTGTGTGTATGTGTGTGTGTGTGTGTGTGTGCACGTGCGTGTGTGTGAATACAGATCTATCATCTCATTTGTCAATTTTTCTACAGACACTTGGGTTGCTTCCATATTGTGATATTCTAAATAATGGTGCAAGGAACATAGGGGTGCACGAATCCTTTTACGTTACTGTTTTCCTATTCTTTGGGTAAATACGAGTAGTGTGATTGTTGGATCGTAGGGTAGTTTTATATTTAATTTTTTCAATAACCTTCATACTGTTTTCCACGGTGGCCACCACAATTTGCATTCCCACCCACAGTTCACGAGGATTCCCCTTTATCCACATCCTCTCAACACCTGTTCTTTGTTGTGCTTTTGATGTTAGCCATTCTGACATGTTTGAGGTATTACCTCATTGTCCTTTGGATTCACATTTTCCTGATGATGGGTGATGGTGAACATCTTTTCACGGGACTGTTGGCCATTTGTATTTCTTCTTTGGAGAAATGTCTGTCCATGTCTTCTGCCTATTTTTTAACTGGATTATTTGTTTTTTGGGGGTCGAGTAGTATCAGTTCTATATGTTTTGGACACTATCCCTTTATTGCATATGATCTTTGCAAATATCATCTCCCTTTGAGTAAGTTGTCTTACTATTTTTACGTTTTCATTGTTCTTCTGCCATGTGGAAACTTTATTTTGCTGTATTCCCAATAGTTTATTTTTGCTTTCATTTCCTTTGCCTCAGGACACAGTCTAGAAAAACGTTAATATGGTCCATGTCAAGAAGTTACTGTCTTCCCTCCTGTAGGATTTTAATGGATTCAGGTCTTATATTGAGGTCTTGAAACTGTTTTGTGTTTGTCTGTATTGTGTAAGAAAGCAGTCTAATTTCATTCTTTTGTGCGTAGCTGTCTAGTTTTCCCAACAAAATTTGTTGTAGAGACTGTCCTTTTCCCTTTTGATATCGTTGCTTGCTTTGTGGAAGATTCATGGACCACATAATTGTGGGTTTCTGTCTGAACTTGTATCCTGTTCCTTTGGTCGCTGTGTCTATTTTTGTGCCATACTCTCTTGTTAGGATGACTGCAGCTTTGTAGTATAACCTGAAATCTGAAATTGTGAGTCCTCCAGCTTTGTTTTTCTTTTCCACATTGCACTGGCTGTTCGGAATCTTTAGTGGTTCCATACAAATGTTTAGGATTGTTTATTCAAGGTCTTTTGTTCTTTAATTTAAATTCAATTAGCCAACTTACAGTACATCATTAGTTTCAGATGTAGTCTTCAATCAATTTTCAGTTGTGTGTAACACCCAGTGCTCATTGTATCGTGTGACCTCCTTAATGCTACTCACCCAGTTCCCCCCCCAAACTTCTCCTCCAGCAATCATCAGTTTCTTGTGATAGTTAAGAGTCCATCATGGGTTTTCTCCCTCTCTGATGACTTCCCATTCTATTTTCCCTTCCTTCCCCTATGGTCACCTTCCTTGTTTCTGATATTCCACATAGGAGTGAAAGCATATGATCATTGTCTTTCTTTCATTGACTTATTCCACTCATCATAATACCCTCCAGCTCCACCCAGGTAGGTGTGATGGTAAGTATTCATCCTTTCTGATGGCTGAGTAATATTCCACTATAGATATGATCCACATCTTCTTTATCCATTCATCTATCCATGGTCATCTGCACTCCTTCTGCAGCTTGTCTATTATGGATATTGCTGCTATGAACACTGTGGTGCATGTGTCCCATCTTCACTACCTCTGTATCTTTGGGGTAAATACCCAGTAGTGCAATTGCTGGGACATAGGGTAGCTTTATTATAACTTCTTGAAGAAACTCTGTACCATTTTCAAGAGTGGCTGTACTGGACTGCATTTGTACAGGGGTGTAAGAGTGTTCCCATTTCTCCACATCCTCTCCAACATGTATAGTTTCATGTCTTCTTATTTTTAGATATTCGGCCTCGTGTGATATGGCATCTATAGGGGTTTAGATTTGCATTTCCCTGAAGCCAAGTGATATGAAGCATTTATGCATGTATCTTTTGGTCACCAGTACGTCGTCATCAGTGAAGTGACTTCCCATTTTAATCCATCTCAAGACCTAAAGCTGGGTAAGGCACTGAAGCTGGATGGTGCCATCGGTTGGAAGTGTGGAGAATTTCAAAAGATCTCCTTGGAGAGCAAGTTTAAAGGTCAGTTTGAAGCTACTAATTGGATCCGGGGAGATCTCTGAAAGTGGGGGTTGCCTGGGATGGGCTGAGGGGGGCCCTCCGATTTTCCTATGAATCCTTGCTGCAGCCCCAAATGACAGTTTCCTGCTGTGGGGCAGGCTGAGTCCTCTAGTCGTGCAGAGGTGAGCCCAATGCCTGGTGCCTTGGAGGCAGGCAAACGGGGAGGGACCCTCAGCAGAAGACCCAGGGTTAGGTTAGGCCTCAAGAGACAGCAGGTCCAAACTGCCCAGTGCTCAGAGAACTCCCAGGCCGACTGAGATGAGGGCACAAGCGTGGGTGAGTGTGAGCCTTGGGGTTTCATCCGGAATGGCCCACAAATGTCGGGGTTCACCTCAGGGGGTGCCCCAATTCTCTTGCACTGAATGCTCTGTTGTGCCCCAAAATGGTACAGTTTCCTGTGGGCTGCAGGCTGAGTCCTACAGTGGGGCTTGTGTGTCCCCAATCCCCCGGAGTAGGGTGCCAGGACCCTGGGGAGGGGCCCCTCTGTGGCTAACCTAGTGTAAGGTTTAGGGTCCAGGAGCCCGGCAAGGACAATCTGCAGGCTGTGCAGCGAGCTCTGTGGAGGGCTGAGAGGAGGCCATGGGGGATGGTGAACATAGGCCTCAGGGTTGGGGCACGGGGGGCTGCCAAAAGTGGGGACAGGCCCTGGGGGCCTCCCCATGTTCTCATGCCCTGTAGGCTCCGTAGAGCCCCAAGGGGCACAGTTTCCTTTCCGGTGGCAAGCTGAGTCCTGCGGTGTGGTACAGGTACCCCAATTCCCTGGGGCTGTGGTGTAAGGCTCCTGGGAGTCCCCCACACCCGCGGCCGACCTAGGGCTAGGGTTAGGCCCCAGGAGCCCCGCAGGCCCGATCTGCTGGCTGTATGGCGAGCTACATGGGCTGAGGTGAGGGTGCAGGGAGGGTGAGCGTGGGCTTCAGGGTTGGGTTGCGGGAGGCCACCGACGTTCGCTGGTGGCTCAGGAGGGCCCTCCTGGTTCTCCCACCCTGAACGCTCTATGGCCTCCCAAGGCGCACGGTTTCCTGCGGGGTGGCAGACTGAGTCCTGCTGTGGGGCTCAGGTGTCCCAAATCCCCGTGGCTCTGGCTCCAGGCTCCTGGGGAGGGGCCCCTCCACAGATGAACTAGGGTTAGGGTTGGGGCCCAGGAACCCCGCAGGCCATGTCTGCCCACTATGTGGCGAGCTCCGCCGCGGGCTGAGGTGAGGGTGCAGGGTGGGGTGAGCATGGGCTTCAAGGTTGGGTTTAGGGATCGCCGAAGTTCACCGGGGTTCTGGGGGCCCTCCTGGTTCTCCCACCCTGAATGCTCTACAGCCTCCCAAGGGGCACGGTTTCCTGCAGGCTGGCAGGCTTTGTCCTGCAGTGGAGGTCAGGTGTCCCCAGTCCCTGGGGCTTTGGCACCGGGCCCCAGGGGAGGGGCCCTACCCAGCCGACCTAGGGTCAGGGCTAGGCCCCAGGAACCCGGCAGGCCTGATCTGCCGGCTCTGCCACGAGCTCAGTGGCAAGCTGAAGGGAAGGCATGGGGCGGGATGAGCGTGGGCCTCAGGGTTGGGGTGTAGGGGGTCGCCGAGGATTGCTGGGGGCTCAGGGGGGCCCTACCAGTTCTCCTGCAGGGGATGCTCTGCAGCGCCGCAAGGGGCATGGTTTCCTGAGGGGTGGCAGGCTGAGTCCCGTAGTGGGGCTCAGGTGTACCCAATCCCCGGGGTTAGGGTACGGATTAGGGTACGGGTTAAGGTTAGGGTATGGGTTACGGTTAGGATATGGGTTAGGGATAGGGTAAGGAGAGGGTACGGGTTAGGGTTGGGTTTAGGGGTTACAGGTTGGAGGTTATGGGTTAGGGTACAGATTAGGGTTTAGGGTACGGGTTAGGGTTTAGGGTTTAGGGTTAGGGTTGGAGTACGGGTTAGGTTTAGGGTACGGGTTAGGGTTAGGGTACGGGTTAGGGTACGCATTAGGGTACGGTTTAGGGTACGGGTTAGGGTACAGTTTAGGGTAAGTATTGGCCTACCGATTTGGGTACGGTTTAGGGTACGGGTTAGGGTTAGGGTACCGGTTAGGGTTAGGGTACAGTTTAGGGTTATGGTACAGGTTAGGTTACGGTTTAGGTTTAGGCTTAGGGTACGGGTTAGGGAACGGGTTAGGGATAGGGATAGGGTACGATTTAGGGTTAGGTTATGGGTTAGGGTACGGGTTAGGGTACAGGTTAGGGTTAGGTATGGGTTAGGGTCCGGGTTAGGGATAGGGCACGAGTTAGGGTATGGGTTAAGGTTAAGGTAAAGGTACTGGTTAGGGTTAGGGTACGGGTTACGGTTTAGGGTTTAGGGTTACAGTTAGGGTACGGGTTAGGGTTAGGGTACGGGTAGGGTTTGGGTACGGGTTATGGTACGAGTTATGGTATGGGTTAAGGTCAGGGTTTAGGGTTAAGGTTAGGGTATGGGTTAGGGTACTTGTTAGGGTTATGGTTAGGTTTAGGGTATGGTTTAAATTACGGGTTAGGGTACAGTTTACGGTTAAGGTTAGGGTATGGGTTAGGGTATGGGTTAGAGTACGTGTTAGGGTTACGGTTAGGGTTAGGGTACAGGTTAGGGTTAGGTTTAGGGTACGCGTTAGAGTTAGGGTTAGAGTACAGGTTAGGGTACGGGTTAGGGTTAGGTTTAGGGTTAGGTTATGGGTTAGGGGTAGGGTTAGCTGAAGGGGTAGGGTTAGGGGTAGGGTTAGGGGTATGGTAGGTGTCTGGGTAGGGTTAGGGTTTAGGGTTAGGGTTTGGGGTTTGGGGTTAGTGGTTAAGGTTAGGGTTTCATGTTTAGGGTTTCCGGATTAAGGTTAGGGGTTAGGGTTTAGGGTTTAGTGTTAATGTCAGGGTTTAGGGTTTAAGGATTAGGGTTTAGGGTTAGGTTTAGGGTAGGGTTAGGTTTAGGGTAAGGGTTAGGGGTTAGCGTTAGGTTTAGGATTAGCGGTTAAGGTTTGGGTTTAAGGTTAGGCATTAGGGTTTAGGGTTAGGGTTAGACCCCAGTAGGCCAGCAGGACCTATGCCCCGGCTGTGCGGCAAGTGGAGGAGTGGGCCAAGGTGAGGGCGATGGCGAGCGGGAGTATGGTATCCAGCGTTTTGTCGCCGGGGGCCTTTGAAAGTCGCTAGAGGCTTGGAGGGCCCTGCCCGTTATCCCGCCCTTAATGACCAGCGGTGCCCCTAGCGGCCCGGGTGGTGGCAGTGTGGCAATGTGAGTCTGGCACTACGGTTTGGGGGTCCCCAATGCCGTGTGTTGCAGCGCCAGGCCCCTTGGGAGGGGCACCTCTGGGGCCCTCCTAGGGTTAGTGTTAGCTCCCAGGAGTCCAGCAGGCATGATCCGCCAGCTGTGTGGTAGCGTAGGACCGGGCCAAGGTGAAAGCGCCGGCAAGCTGGAGCGTGGGCCCAAGCATTTTGGCGCGGGGGGCCTTGGAAGGTCGCCGGGGGATTCAAGGGCCCTGCCGGTCCTCCCGCCCTGAATGGCCAGAGGCGCCCTTAGCCGCCCAGGTGGTGGCGGCATGGCATGGTGAGTACGGCGCTGGGGCTCGGGGGTCCCCAAGCCCCGGCGTGGCGGTGCCAGGCCCCTTGGGAGGGGCCCCTCAAGGGGCGACGTATGGTTTGGGTTAGCTCCCAGGAGGCCGTCAGGCCCGATCAGCCAGGTGTGCGTCGAGCGGAGGGGCGGGCCGAGGTGAGGCTGCTGGCGAGTGGGAGCATGGGCCCAAGCATTTTGGCGTGGGGAGCCTTCGAAGGTCTCCAGGTGCTCTGAGGGCCTTGTCCGTTCTCCCGCCCTGAATGACCGGCAGTGCTCCTATAGGCCAGGGTGGAGGAGGGGCGGCACGTTGAGTCTTGCACAGGGGCTCGGTGGTCCCCAATCCCCACTTTGCAGCGCCAAGCCCCTTTGGAGGGGCCCTCGTGGGCCAACATACGGTTAGGTTTAACCCCCAGGAGGCCAGCAGGCCTGATCCACCAGCTGTGCCGCGAGCGGAGGCACGGGCAGAGGTGAGGGCGCTGGCGAGAAGGAGCATGGGCCTAAGCGTTTTGGGGCGGGGGGCCTTTGAATGTTGCAGGGGGCTCAGAGGGCCCTGCCCGTTCTCCCACCCTGAATGACCGGCAGCGCCCCTATCGGCCCAGGTGGAGGCGGGGCGGCAGGGTGAGTCTGGCGCTGGGGCTCGGGGGTCCAAAATCACGGGCGTTCCGGCACGAGGCCTGTTGGGAGAGGCCCCTCTGCGGCCAACTAGGGTTAGTGTTAGCCCCCAGGAGGCCTGCAGGTCTGATCCGCTGGCTGTGAGGTGAATGGAGGGGTGAGCCGAGATGAGGTCGCTGGCAAGCGAGAGCGTGCACCCAAGCGTATTGGCTTGGGGGGCCTTCGAGGTCGCCAGGGGCTCGGAGGGCCCTGCCCGTCCTTCCGTCCTGAAAGACCGACGGCGCCCATAGCGGCCCAGGTGGCGATGGGGAGGCGTGGTGAGTCCGACACTGGGTTTCATGGGTTCTCAATCCCCGGCATTGCGGTGCAAGGCCACTTAAGAGGGGCCCCTCAGGGGTCGACCTAGGTTTAGGGTTAGCACCCAGGATGCCAGAAGGCCCGATCCGCCTGCTGTGCGGCGAGTGGAAGGGTGGCCCGAGGTGAGGGCGCTTCGAGCGGGAGCGTGGGCCCAAGCATTTTGGCATGGGGGGCCTTCGAAGGTCGCCGAAGACTCAGAGTGCCCTGCCCGTTCTCCCGCCCTGAATGACCGGTGGCGCCCCAAGCAGCCTGGGTGGTGGTGGGGTGCAGGGTGAGTCCGGCACTGGGGCTCGGGGTCCCCAACCCAGCGTTGCGGTCCCAGGCCCCTTGGGAGGGTCCCCTCGTGGGCCGACCTAGGGTTAGTGTTAGTCCCCAGGAGGCTGGCAGGCCCGATCCGCCGACTGTGTGGAGAGCGGAAGAGCTGGCCGAGGTGAGGCCGCTAGTGAGCGGGAGCGTGGGCCCTAGCGTTCTGGTGCGTGCGGCGTTCGAAATTTCCCGGGGGCTCTGAGGGCCCTGCCGGTTCTCTCGCCCTGCATGATCCTCGGTTATCCTAGGGGCCTGGGTGGAAGGGGGGGGCAGGGTGAGTCTGGTGCTTGGGCTTGGGGGTCCCAAATCCCCAGCGTCGTGGCACCAGCACCTTGGGAGGGGCCCCTCCGGGGCCGACCTAGGGTTAGTGTAAGTCCCCAGGAAGCCGGCAGGCCCGACCCGCCGGCTGTGTGGCGTCCAGAGGGGCAGGCTGAGGTGAGGGCGCTGGCGAGCGGGAGTGTGGGCCCAGGCATTTTGGCACGGGAGCCTTCGAAGGTCACCAGTGGCTCGGAGGGCCCTGCCCGTTCTCTTGCCCTGAATGACCGGCGGCGACCCTAGCAGCTCGGGTGGCCTGGGGGTGGCAAGTTGAGTCCAGCGCTGGGGCTCGTGGGTACCCAATCCCCGGCGTTGCGGTGCCAGGCCTCTTGGGAACTGACCTAGGGTTAGGGTTAGCCCCCAGGAGGCTCTCAGGCCGGATCCGCCGGCTGTGTGGAGAGCGGAAGTGTTGGCCGAGTGGAGGCCGCTGGTGAGCCGGAGCGTGGATCCAAGTGTTCTGGCGCAGGCAGCCTTCGAAGGTCGCCAGGGGCTCGGAGGGCCCTGCCCGTTCTCCCTGCCTGAATGTCCGGCAGCACGCCTAGCAGCCCGGGTTGTGGCAGGGCAGCAGGTTAGAGTCTGGCGCTGGGGCTCGGGGGTCCCCAATCCCAGGCGTTGCGGCGATAAGCACCTTGGGATGGCCCCCTCGGTGGCCAACCTAGGGTTAGAGTTTGCCCCCAGGAGGCCAGCAGTCCTGATCCGCCCACTCCGCAAGGAGCAGAGGGGTGGTCCGAGATGAGGGTGCTGGCGAGCAGGTGCTTGAGTCAAGCGTTTTGGTGCCGGGGGCCTTCAGAGGTCGCCGGGGGCTCAGAGGGCCCTGCACGTTCTTCCGCCCTGAATGACTGGTGGCTACCCTAGCAGCCCGGGTAGAGGACGGACAGTAGGATGAGTCAGGCGCTGGGGTTCAGGGTCCCCAATCCTCGGCGTTGGGGCACCAGGCCCCTTCGGAAGGGCTCTAGGGGACCGACCAAGCATTACTGTTAGCCCCCAGAAGGCCGGCAGACCTGATCTGCCGGCTGTGTGGCGAGCAGAGGGGCAGGCTGAGGTGAGGGCGCTGTCGAGCGGAAGCATGGGCACAAGCGTTTTGGCGTGGGGGGGAATTCGAAAGTAGTCGGGGGCTCAGAGCGTCCTTCCCCTTTCTACCACACTGAATGCCCGACGGCACACCTAGCGGCCCGGGTTGCAGAGGGGCAGCAGTGTGAGTCCGGCGCTAGGGCTCGGGGGTCCCCAATCCCCGTTGTTGCAGCGCCAGGCCCCTTGGGAGGGGCCCCTTGGGTGCGACCTAGTGTTAGGGTTAGCACCCAGGAGGCCGGCAGGCCCGATTCGCCAGCTGTACGGGGAGCGGAGTGTCGGGCGGAGGTGAGGCCACTGGCAAGCAGGAGCCTGGGCCCAGTTTTCGCGGGGGGGTCCTTCGAAGGTTGCCGAGTGCTCGAAGTGCCGTACACGTTCTTCCGCCCTGAATGACAGGCGGCTACCCTAGCGGCCCAGTTAGAGGAGGGGTGGTAGGGTGAGTCTGGCGCTGGGGCTCGGGGTCCCCAGTCCTCGGCGTTGGGGTGCCAGTCCCCTTCGGAAGGGCTCTAGGGGGCCGACCAAGCATTACTGTTAGCCCACAGGAGGCCGGCAGACCCAATCCACCGGCTGTGCGGCGAGCGGAGGGGCGGACCGAGGTGAGGGCACTGGGGAACGGAAGTGTTGGGTGAAGCGTTTTGCCTGGGGGGGCTTTCGAAGGTCGCTGGGGACTTGGAGGGCCCTGCCTGTTCTCCCGCCCTAAATGACCATAGGGGCCCCTAGCGGCCCCGGTGGCAGTGGAGCAGCAAAGTGAGTCCGGCGCTGCTGCTCGGGGGTCACCAATCCCCAGCGTTGCAGCCCCAGGCCTCTTGGGAGGGCCCCCTCAGGTGCCGACCTAGGGTTAGGGTTACCCCCAGGAGGCCGGGAAGCCCGGTCTGCCGGCTGTGTGGCGAGCGGAGGGGCAGGTTGAGATGAGGGCGTTGGCGAGTGGGAATGTGGGACCAAAGTTTTAGAGGGAGGGTCCTAGAAGGTCGCCAGGGGCTCAGAGGGTCCTGCCCGTTCTCCCTCCCTGAATGACCGACGGTGCCCCTCGCAGTACTGGTGGCAGCGGGGCAGCAGGGTGAGTCTGGCACTGGGTCTCGGGGGTCCCCAATGCCCGGCGTTGTGTCGCCAGGACCTTGGGAAGGGCCATTTGGGGGTCGACCTTGGGTTAAGTTAGCCCCCAGAAGGCCCACAGGCCTGATCCGCCAGCTATGCGGCGAGCGGAGGGGTGGTCCGAGGTATGGGCACAGGCGAGCAGGAGCTTGGGCCCAATCGTTTTGGCACGGGGGTCTTCGAAGGTCACCAGGGCCTTGGAGGGCCCTGCCTGTTTTCCCGCCCTGAATGACTGATGGTGCTCCTAGCAACCGGGGGTGGCGGCGGGGTGCCACGGTTAGTCCCGCGCTGGGGCTCGGGGTCAGCAATCCCAGCCGTTGTGGCGCCAGGCCCCATCAGAGGGGCCCCTCGGGGGCTGACCTAGGGTTCGGTTTAGCCACCAGAAGGCCGGCGGGCCTGATCCACTGGCTATCCGGTGAGCGGAGGGGCAGGACAAAGTGAGGGCGCTGGCATGCGGGAGCCTGGGTTCAAGCGTTTTGGCGCGGGGTATCTTTGAAGTTCGCCGGGGGCTCAAAGGGCCCTGCCCGTTTTCCAGCCTTGAATATCCAGCGGCAACCCTAGCGGCCCGGGTGGCGGCGGGGCGGCAGGGTGAGTCCGGCGCTGGGGCACGGGGTTCCCCAATCCCCGGCGTTATGGCGCCAGGCCCCTTGGGAGGGGCCCTTTGAGGACAGAACTAGGGTTAGGGTTAGCCCCCGGTAGGCCAGCAGGCCCTATCCGCCAGCTGTGCGTTGAGCGGAGGGGTGGGCCGAGGTGAGGGCTCTGGAGAGCGGGAGCGAGGGCCCAAGTGTTTTGGCGTGGGGGGACTTCGATGGTTGCCGGGGGCTCGGAGGGCCTTGCCCATTCTGTCGCTGTGAATGACCGGCGGCGCCCCTACCAGCCCGGGTGGCAGCGGGGCAGTAAGGTGAGTCTGGCGCTGGGGATCGGGGGTTCCCGATCCCCAGCATTGCTGCGCCAGGCCCCTTGGGAAGGGCCCCTAGTGGGCCAAGCTAGGAATAGGGATAGTCCCCAGGAGGCCGGCAGGCCCGATCCGCTGGCTGTGAGTCTAGCGGAGGGACGGGCCAAGGTGAGGGCGCTGGCGCGTGGGAGCATGGGCCCAAGCGTTTTGGCGCGGGGGGCCTTCGAAAGTTGCCTGGGGCTCAGAGGGCCCTGCCCCTTCTCCCGCCCTGAATGACCAATGGCACCCCTAGCGGACCGTGTGGCAACGGGGCAGCAGGGTGACTCTGGCGCTGGGGCTTGGGGGTCCACAATCCCTGGCGTTGCGGCGCCAGGTGCCTTGGGAGGGGCCCCTCGTGGGCTGACCTATGGTTAGGGTTAGCCCCCAGGAAGCCAGCAGGCCCGATCGGCCAGCTTTGCGGTGAGCGGAGGGGCAGGCCAAGGTGAGGGCGCTGACAAGTGGGAGTGTGGGCACAAGCGTTTTGTTGAGGGGGGCCTTCGAAGGTCGCCCGTGGCTCGGAGGGCCCTTCCTGTTCTCACGCCCTGAATGACCAATGGTGCCGCTAGCGGCCCGTGTGGCGGGGGGGCGGCATGGTGAGTCTGGCTCTGTGGCTCAGGGTTCAGCAATCCCAGGCGTTGTCGTGCCAGGCCCCATTGGACTGGCCCCTCGGGGGACGACCTAGGGTTAGGGTTAGCCCCCAGGAGGCCGGCAGGTCCCATCCGCCAGCTGTGCGGCGAGTGGAGGGGTGGGCCGAGTGAGGGCGCTGGCGAGCGGGAGCGTGGGCCGAAGCATTTTGTCGCGGGGGGCCTTCAAAGGTCTCCAGGGGCTCAGAGGGCCCTATCTGTTCTCCCGCCCTGAATGACAATTGGCTCCCCTAGTGGCCCGGGTGTGGCGGGGCAGCAGGGTGAGTCCGGCGCTGGGGCTCAGGAGTCCTCAATCCCTGGCGTTGCGGCGCCATGCCCCTTGGGATGGGCACCTAGGGGGCCTACCTAGGGTTAGGGTTATCCACCAGGAGTCTGGGAGGCCCGATCCGCCAGCTGTGCGGCGAGCGGAGTGGCGGACTGAGGTAAGGGCACAGGTGAGCGGGAGCGTGGGCCCAAAGAGTTTTGGTGCGGGGGGCCTTCAAAAGTCGCCGGTGGCTCGGAGGGCCCTGCCTGTTCTCCCTCCCTGAATGACTGGCGGTGCCCCTAGCGGCCCAGGGGGCGGTAGGGCGGGAGGGTGAGTCTGGCGCTGGGGCTCGGGAGTCCCCTATCCCCGGTATTGTGGCAATAGGAACCTGGGATGGGCCCCTCGGGGGCCCACCAAAGGTTAGGGTAACACCCAGGAGGCTGGCAGTCCCGATCCACAAGCTGTGCAGCGAGCGGAGGGGCGGACCGAGATAAGGGCACAGGGAGCGGGAGCATGGGCCCAAGCGTTTTGGCGCGGGGGGGCCTTCGAAGGTCGCCAGGGGCTCGGAGGGATCTGCCCTTACTCCCTCCCTGAATGACCGACGGTGCTCCTAGCGGCCCGGGTGGCGGCAGGGCAACACAGTGAGTCCAGCGCTGGGGTTCGGGGGTCCCCAATACCCGGGGTTGCGGCGCCAGGCCCCTTGGGATGGGCCCCTCGAGGGCCGACCTAGGGTTAGGCTTAGGCCCCAGGAGGTCGGCAGTCCCTATCATCTGGGTGTGCAGCGAAGGGTGGGCCGAGGTGAGGGCGCTAGCAAGTGGGAGCGTGTGTCCAAACGTTTTGGCGCGGGGGGCCTTCAAAGGTCGCCGGAGGCTCGGAGGGCCCTGCCCGTTCTCCCGCCCTGAATGACCGGCGGCACCCCTAGTGGCCCGGGTAGCAGCGGGGTGACACGGTGAGTCCGGCACTGGGGCTCGGGGGTCCCCAATGCCCTGTGTTGCGGAGCCAGGCCCCTTGGGATATGCCCCTCGGGGGCCGACCTATGGTTAGGGTTAGCCCCTAGGAGTCCAGCAGGCCCGATCCTCCCGCTGTTTGGAGAGCGGAGGGGCGGGCCGAGGTGAGGGCGCTGGCGAGCGGCAGCATTGGTCCAAGCGTTTTGGCATGGGGTCCTTCGAAAGTCGCTGGGGGCTCGGAGGGCCCCGCCCGTACTCCCACCCTGAATGACCGGCAGCGCCACTAGCGGCCAGCGTGGTGGCAGGGTGGCACGGTTAGTCCAGCGCTGGGGCTCGGGTGTCAGCAATCCCAGGCGTTGTGGCGCCAGGCCCCATCGGACGGGCCCCTCGAGGGCCGATCTAGGGTTAGGGTTAGCCCACAGGAGGCCTGCAGGCCTCATCAGCCGGTTGTGCGGTGAGCGGAGGGGAGGGCCAAGGTGATGGTGCTGGCGATGGGGAAGTTGGGCCCAAGCGTTTTAGCGAGGGAGGTATTCGAAGGTTGCCTGGGGCTCAGAGGGCCCTGCCCCTTCTCCCTCCTTGAATGACCGGTGGTGCCCCTACCATCCCAGTTGGTGGGGCAGCAGGGAGAGTCTGGCGCTGGGGCTCGGGTGTCCCCAATCCCCGGTGTTGCGGCGCAAGGCTCCTTGGGCGGGGCCCCTCGTGGGCCGACCAAGTGTTAGGGTTAGCCCCCAGGATGCCGACAGGCCTGATCTGCAGCCTGTGCGGCAAGTGGAGGAGTGGGCTAAGATGTGGATGCTGGGGAGCAGGAGCGTGGGCCCAAGCATTTTCGCAAGTGCGGCCTTCAAATGTCGCCAGGGGCTTGAAGGTCCCTGCCTGTTCTCCCGCACTGAATGACTGGTGGCGCCCCTAGCGGCTCCGGTGGTGTCGGGTCGGCAGGGTGAGTCCAGCGCTGGAGCTCGGGGGTCCCCAAAATCCGGCGTTGCTGCGCCAGGCCCCTTGGGAAGGCCCGCTCGGGGGTCGACCTAGGGTTAGGGTTACCCCAGGAGGCCAGTAGGCCCGATCTGCCAGCTGTGCGACGAGCGGAGGGGCGGGCTGAGATGAGAGCACTGGCCAGCGGGGAATGTGGGCCCAAGCATTTTGGCACGAGGCGCCTTCAAAGGTCACCAGGGGCTTGGAGGGCCCTGCCCATTCTCCTGCTCTGAATGACCGACGGTGTCCCTTGTGGCCCAGTTGGCAGCGGGGCGGCAGGGAGAGTGTGGCACTGGGGCTCGGGGTTCCCCAATCCCCGGCTTTGCGGCGCCAGGGCCTTTGGGAGGGTCCCCTTGGGGACGGACCTAGGGTTAGGTTTAGCCCCCAGGAGGCCGGCAGGCCCGATCTGCCGGCTGTGTGGCGAGCGGAGGGGCGGGCCGAGATGAGGGTGCTGGCGAGCGGGAACATGGGCCCAAGCGTTTTGGCGCGAGTAGCCTTCGAAGGTCGCCAGGGGCTAAGGGGGCCTTGCCCGTTCTCCCTCCCTGAATGACCAGCAGCGCCTCTACCAGCCCGGTTGGTGGCGGGGAAGCAAGGTGAGTCCGGTGCTGGGGCTCAGGGGTCCACAATCCCCGGCATTGCAGCAGCAGGTGCCTTGGGAGGGGCCCCTCGTGGGCCAATCTAGGGTTAGGGTTAGCCCCCAGGAGGCCGTCAGGCCAGATCAGCCAGCTTTGCGGTGAGTGGAGGGGCGGGCCGAGGTGAGGGCGCTGACAAGCGGTAGCGTGGGCACAAGCGTTTTGATGCGGGGTGCCTTTGAAGGTCGCCCGTGGCTCGGAGGGCCCTGCCTGTTCTCACGCCCTGAATGACCGGCGGTGCAGCTAGGGGCCTGGGTGGCAGTGGGGCGGCACAGTGAGTCTGGCGCTGGGGCTCAGTTGTCCCCAATCCCTTGTGTTGCGGCTCCAGGCCCCTTGGGATGGGCCCCTAGGGGGCCTACATGGGGTTAGGGTTAGCCCCCAGGAGGCTGGGAGGCCCAATCCGCTGGCTGTGCGGTGAGCGGAGGGGCAGGCCGAGGTAAGGGCGATGGCGAGTGGGAGCGTGGTCCCAAGCGCTTTGGCGCGGGGGGCCTTCGAAAGTCGCTGGGGGCTTGGAGGGCCCTGCCGTTCTCCCGCCCTGAATGACCGGTGGTGCCCCTTGTGGCCCAGGTGGCGGTGGGGGGCATGGTGAGTCTGGCGCTGGGGCTCAGGAGTCCCCAATACTCGTCATTGCGGTGCCAGGCCCCTTGGGAGGGGCCACTAGGGGGTAGGCCTAGGGTTCGGGTTAGCCCCCAGAAGGCCCGCAGGCCCGATCCGCCAGCTGTGCGGCGAGTGGAGGGGAGGGCCGAGGTAAGGGCGCTGGCGAGTGGGAGCGTGGGCCGAAGCATTTTGTCATGGGGAGCCTTCAAAGGTCTCCGGGGGCTCAGAGGGCCCTACCCGTTCTCCCGCACTGAATGACCGGCAGCTCCCCTAGCGGCCTGGGTGGTGGCGGAGCTGCAGGGTGAGTCCAGCGCTGGGGCTCGGGAGTCCTCAATCCCTGGCGGTGCGGCACCATGCCCCTTGGGATGGGCCCCTAGGGGGCCTACCTAGGGTTAGGGTTATCCACCAGGAGTCTGGGAGGCCCGATCCGTCAGCTGTGCAGCGAGCGGAGTGGCGGACTGAGGTAAGGGCACAGGTGAGCGGGAGCATGGGCCCAAAGCGTTTTAGTGCGGGGGGCCTTCAAAAGTCGCCGGTGGCTCGGAGGGCCCTGCCCGTTCTCCCTCCCTGAATGACTGGCGGTGCCCCTAGCGGCCCAGGGAGCGGTAGGGCGGGAGGGTGAGTCCGGCGCTGGGGCTCGGGAGTCCCCTATCCCCGGTATTGTGGCAATAGGAACCTGGGATGGGCCCCTCGGGGGCCCACCAAAGTTAGGGTAACACCCAGGAGGCTGGCAGTCCCGATCCACAAGCTGTGCAGCGAGCGGAGGGGCGGACCGAGGTAAGGGCACAGGGAGTGGGAGCATGGGCCCAAGCGTTTTGGTGTGGGGGGGCCTTCGAAGGTCGCCAGGGGCTCGGAGGGATCTGCCCGTACTCCCTCCCTGAATGACCGACAGTGCTCCTAGCAGCCCGGGTGGCGGCAGGGCAACACAGTGAGTCCAGCGCTGGGGTTCGGGGGTCCCCAATACCCGGGGTTGCGGCGCCAGGCCCCTTGGGACGGGCCCCTGGAGGGCCGACCTAGGGTTAGGCTTAGGCCCCAGGAGGTCGGCAGTCCCTATCAGCCGGGTGTGCAGCGAAGGGGTGGGCCGAGGTGAGGGCGCTGGCGAGTGGGAGCGTGGGCCGAAGCGTTTTGTCGTGGGGAGCCTTCAAAGGTCTCCGGGGGCTCAGAGGGCCCTACCGGTTCTCCCGCACTGAATGACCGGCGGCTCCCCTAGCGGCCCGGGTGGTGGCTGAGCTGCAGGGTGAGTCCGGCGCTGGGGCTCAGTAGTCCCAAATCCCGGCGTTGCTGCGCCAGGCCCCTTGGGATGGGCCCCTGGGGGGCCTACCTAGGGTTAGGGTTAGCCCCCAGGAGGCTGCGAGGCCTGATCCGTGGGCTGTAAGGCGAGAGGAGGGTCAGGCCGAGGTAAGGGCGATGGCGAATGGGAGCGTGTTCCCAAGCGCTTTGAGGCAGGGGGCCTTCGAAAGTCGCTGGGGGCTCGGAGGGCCCTGCCGTTCTCCCGCCCTGAATGACTGGTGCTGCCCCTTGTGGCCCGGGTGGTGGTGGGAGGCATGGTGAGTCCGGCGCTGGGGCTCAGAAGTCCCCAATCCTCCTCATTGCGGCGCCAGGCCCCTTGGGAGGGGCCACTAGGGAGTCGACCTAGGGTTCGGGTTAGCCCCCAGAAGGCCCACAGGCCCAATCCGCCATCTGTGTGGCGAGCTGAGGGGATGGCCGAGGTAAGGGCGCTGGCGAGCAGGAGCGTGGGCCCTAGCGTTTTGGTGCGGGGGGCCTTCGAAGGTCGCTGGAGTCTTGGAGGGCCCTGCCCCTTCTCCCTCCCTGAATGACCGGCGGTGCCCCTAGCGGTCCAGGTGGCGGTAGGGCAGGAGGGTGAGTCGGGCGCTGGGGCTCGGGATTCCCAAATTCCCGGTGTTGGGGCAATAGGAACCTGGGATGGGCCCCTCGGGGGCCCACCAAAGGTTAGGGTAACACCCAGGAGGATGGCAGTCCCAATCCACTGGCTGTGCTGCGAATGGAGGGGCGAACCGAGGTGAGGGCATAGGCGAGCGGGAGCATGGGCCCAAGCGTTTTGGCGCGGGGGGCCTTCGAATGTCACCAGGGGCTTGGAGGGATCTGCCTGTGCTCCCTCCATGAATGACCGACAGTGCTCCTAGCGGTCCAGGTGGCGGCGGGGCAACATGATGAGTCCGGCACTGGGACTCGGGGGTTCCCAATCCCAGGCATTGCGGTGCCAAGCCCCTATGGAGGGGCCCCTCAGGGGCAAACCTAGGGTTATGGATAGCCTCCAGGAGGAGGGCAGGCCTCATCCACCGGCTCTGCACCGTGCGGGGGGTGGGCCGAGGTGAGGGCGCTGGCAAGCAGGAGCGTGGGAGCCAGAGTTTTTGCGCAGGGGGCCTTCGAAGGTTGCAGGGGGATAGGAGGGCCCTGCCCGTTCTCACTTCCTGAATGACTGGCAACGCCCCTAGCGCCCTGGGTGCTTGTGGGGTGGCAGAGTGAGTCCAGCACTGGGGCTCGGGGTTCCCAAATCCCCGGCATTGCGGTGCCAGGCTCCTTGGGAGGGGCCTCTCGGGGGCCGACCTAGGGTAAGTGTTAGCCCCCAGGAGTCCAGCAGGCCCGTTCCCCCAGCTCTACAGCAGGCGGAGGGGCAGGCCGAGGTGAAGGTGCTGGCGAGAGGGAGTGTGGGCCCAAGCGTTTTGGCACGGGGGGCCTTCGAATGTCACCGGGGCTTGGAGGGCCCTGCCCATTCTCTCGCCCTGAATGACTGGCGGCGCCCTTAGCAGCCCGGGTTGCTGTGGGGCGGCAGGGAGACACAGGCGCTGGCCTCGGCGGTCCCCAATCCCCGGTGTTGTGGTGCCAGGCCCCTTGGGAGGGGCCCCTTGGGGGCTGACTAGGGTTAGGGTTTGTCCCCAGGAGGACGGCAAGCCCAGCGCTAAGTGGTTCTGGCAATGTAACAAAAATGCCATACACTTATCTGTAAGAAATAACAGTGTACAGGAACCCTCTTAGCCCTAACATCATCCTTTCTGAATATGGAAGCCAGCCCCAAGGTGGTCCTGGAAGTCTGACGAAAGGGCTAAGCACTTTTCTCTGAGTCTCCACACTATACAGGGAAAGACCAAAGTACATCATCTTTCACGAGTAGGAAGCATTAATGAAAAGGTTCTGGAATTTCGAGGATTCTGACCCATCCTTATTGGTAATAAACCACCCTGTACAGGAAAACACCTTCAACTCTCATCAGCCTCCTCAATCCTGATTCCGATTCAACTTTGGGTGTGTAGGACTAGGGAAATGTCCACATCTTATTGCTAAGAAAAACGATGTCAGGGTAATGCCCTTCAAGTCACCTCAGCCTTCCTGAAGATGGAAGCAGGAATCAAGGTGGTTATGTTACCATGAGGTAAGGAAGATGAGCATATAAGTGAGAAACAACAGTGGGCAGGACCTCTCTTCCAAGGAACAGTATCTTTGCTTAATGTTGAATCCCTATGGTAAGTGGTTGTGGCCATTTGTGAGGTGAAAATCTTAAGTGTTTTGTAAAACCTCTTGGTCATTCACAGATGAGACTAAGGTAGTTGGGGACTCCTAGGCAGTGATTTGTCCACTGTCAAAAATATAAAAAGATAAGAGACAGATGAGGTCTCCTCAGGCATTGTCCTTTATCCTCATCCTCCGTGAGGATGGTCATCTCTGGACAGCTCAGTGACAGGGTCTCATTCACAGTGGGGGCATCTGTTCCTCACAGACATCAGGCAGGGAAATGGATTTGGTTCTCTGTGCCAGCCCAGCCACAGCTGAGTGTCACAGCACCCTCTCGTGGGCTCATAAGGGTTTCACTGTCACCAGGCAGGTCACTGTATTTGATAAACCACTGTGAGAGTTTGCAATTGCCTTCATCTGCAACCTCCTAGAAGCAAATGCAGGTCTCTGGTACCATGTGAAGTCATGTGAAGGCATTGTGAGAAAGTGTCCTTTTGCTTAAGAAAAACATGGAGCTGGGGCTCCTGGCTGGCTCAGCCAGTTAAGCATGTGCCTTTGGCTCAGGTTATGATCCCAGGGTTCTGGGATCGAGCCCGGGCTCCCTGCTGAGCAGGAAAGGAGTTAGGGAAATAGCTTAGAACCCACAGAGAATGTGAATAAAGGGGAGTGAAATGGAACTTGGTCTGTGTTTTGCTTTAGGGATTTAAGTTAGTTTTTTCTCAATTGTGATTGTTCTTGAAACAGAAAAGCTGTATTGGTTTTTTTTACCTTTAATTTTTTTCTACTAATAATTTGTTATTATGATATGTTAGTCACTATACAGTATTTCCTTAGTTTTTGATGTAGTGTTCCGTGATTCATTATTTGCATATAACACCCAGTGCTCCATGCAATATGTACCTTCCTTAATACCCATCACTGGCCCATCCCAATCCCCCACCCCTCTCCCCTCTGAAGCCCTCAGTTTGTTTCCCAGAGTCCATAGTCTCTCGTGGTTCATTCCCCCTTCTGTTTAGGGTCCATTGTCTAAAGGGACAGACAGTGGAAGTTCACCAAATATAAGATCGAAATTTCATTGTTCATTATAGATGCCGCCAAGTAGTTCCCAGACATTTCATTCTACTGTAGTAATTCATTATACCTGTGAAGGTGCACGTGGAAGACAATTGATGCATTCATAGTGGTAATAAAACACGCCCCTCAGTAGTAGAATAAGAGAGGATGCATATGTGTAAAATTATTCGACTACAGCTTCCATGCTTTCCCTTTGGTTCCTTATTATCTATGAAATTGGACAATTTTTGTTCTCTAGGCTTAAAACTCATTGTCAAGTATTCAGAGTTTTTCAATGCTGATCTTCTCCTGTATAAGTTACCAAAAACCTAAAATATGTATAAACTTTAAAAAATGCTATATTGAAAATTATAGCAGGGAAGTTCCATTTTGTAAATATTGTGTCAATGGATCTCTATTTTGACATCAGTGTTCATTAGAAATGATGACATTTCATGTGAGTATAAATATCAATGTGAAAAAGAAAAGGTAGGAAGAACCTTGAATGTTTAAGTAATTGGTGAAATGACAGGTGTGTGTGTGTGTGTGTGTGTGTGTGTGTGTGTGTAATTGATTTTCAGTGAATGGTTCAGCTTCTTGTAGGGCCTCCGAGAGAGCCCAGGTGAACCTTTCAATGAGTTGGTATCTGTTTTCAGAACATGGGAATCTCTTAGTCCAATAGTCAATCAGGCAAGCTTTGAGGTCTTGAAGAGTTTCAGTCCTCAGCAATGGTGTTGCAGAACCTTGTGAGCAAACCCTAGGGTATGGTCAGAGCCCTCATTAGCTGGTACCAAGGTGTGACGATTTCAGACAGCATTTCCCAAAGAAGTACCTCTTGAGTCTCTGTCCTTGTCAGTTCCCTACACTTCCTTACACTAGTTATGTGATCAGTGTGTTTCAGGATAATCCCCACATGTGATTTTTGCTATTTCCTACTAGTCCTATCTGTTTCTCATCTTCTTCTTTTATGGTAGGGGTTGGGAAGCAACCTGTGTGGTGGAGGAAGGGGTGTGCTAGTTGTCTGCCTTCAGAGGAACAAATGATGCCTAGAAATTGTACTGTAGTTTGAGGTTAATTGTCCATCCTCTGAGTGTCAGGAATTCCATCACTTTACTTTGATGCTAGTCTGTTCTTCAAGCTGTCCTCAGAAATAAGGACGTCATACATCTAGGGAATACTGGTTTGTTTGTATGTTTTCATTTTAGGAAAGGCTTTGCTGTTCCTGAAAATAATACTGTAGAGCACCCTTTCCTGTTCTTATTGGCCATCAGTCAATCTTTTGTGAAGTATTCGTTTATAAATAGACTCTATGGTTGATGAGTAGGAATTATTTATTGACAAGTTTTTGTCAGTGTGTGTATTGCAAATCTTTACTTCCCAGCCTGCGGTTCACTTTTTCATTTTCTTATGGTCATAAGATAAGGAGAAATGTCACATTTTTATGAAGTCCCACTGAATTCTTTTAAATGGTTAGTGCACCCTATGTCCTACCCCAAGATTGACAGGTTCTACGTTTTCTTTCAGAAACTGTCCAATGGGAAGCTACAATCCATTTTCTCTGTCCATTTATTGCTTACAAATGTCACATTTTTATGAAGTCCCACTGAATTCTTTTAAATGGTTAGTGCACCCTATGTCATACCCCAAGATTGACAGGTTCTACGTTTTCTTCAGAAACTGTCCAATGGGAAGCTACAATCCAATTTCTCTGCCCATTTATTGCTTACAAATGTATTTTGACCATCTGTTTCCCAGGAAACCTCTTTTATTATTATTATTATTATTATTGTTATTATTATTATTATTATTATTATTATTATTATTATTATTTTAAATTGCATTTTAATTCTAATATGATATTTAAACACTGTTTTTGATTTTCTATGTACACAATCGTATTATCTGTGAATAGTCACAATTATCCCCTCAATTCTTATCCTTTTTGTTTCTCTTGCCTTAAAACACTGGTAGATTCTCCGATATCACAATAAATAGAGCATCATTGTTTGAAGATTTTAATATACCTTTGTCAATATCTGAAAGAAAAAGCAGACAAAACATTGGTAACAAATGTGGCCTAATTGACATATAGGGAACATTCCATAATAAGTGCAGAATACATTATTTTCAAGTGGTCATAGACTCTTTACCCAAATAGATGATAGGTGGGGCCACGAATGAAGTCTACAAATGTTAAACCCTGAAATTAACTAGATTCTATTCTTAGACCACAGGGGAATTGAGCCACAGTCATAGCGAAAAGAAAATCAAGAAGTCCTTCAATGTTTAAAATTAAATGGAACTTTGCTACATATCCTAAAGGTCAGAGAGGGAATCTCAATGGAAATTCTGAACCTTTTCTACATGAGGGCTCACACACAATGGCACTTTCTTTGTGAAGAGCATTATAATAACCTAGACAGGAGTTGAGCCTTAAGTCAGAGTTCTGCCTACCCCAGCCACACCTGGCAGGCTTGGCCTGTGGTCCCCCTCAGCTGTCCTTTCTGGTGGTCCTGAGCTAAGGGGGTCAACATGGCCATATGGAAATGGGAAGCTGCCCACTCATAATGATGACGGTGCCCACTACCCAGCTGCCCTCTCTGGTGGCTTTGAGCTAAGGGGGTCAACATGGCCGTATGGAAATTAGAAGCTCCCCACTCTTAGTGATGACGTTGCTATCGTATCATCCTCACCAGTCCAACAATATGATTTCTGAGTGAAATATGACACAAGAGTGACTTCTTGGAATTCCTTCAGGTTTGAAAATCATCTGGTGTGTCATCTATTCGAAATATGGATTCAACATGTGTACTTTATTCTGGAAAAGCAATAGACCCAATAGCAATTATGGCTTCCTGAGATCTTGTTCTTGAGAGACATCATACTGGCTCTTTGTAGCATTCTGCCTCTTAAACTTCCCAACTAGGGTGTAGATATTTTTAGGCACATTTTCAGACGGTTAGAAAGGGACTTGGATGATATGAGTCACAGAGGATTTTAGTGTCAGAAACCTAAGTGAGATCCCCAAACTGACTCCAAATCGCTTGTTGTTCCATACAGGGTACTATTTCCCTCTTATCTCTGGTCTTCTCAATCTGGA
>NW_028273800.1:0-37307 GCF_024610735.1 Ursus americanus | reverse complement strand
ACGTAGGGTTAGGGTTAGCTCACAGGAGGCCAGCAGGCCGGATCCGCCGGATGTGCGGAGAGCAGAACGGCAGGCCGAGGTGAGGGCACTGGCGAGCGGATGCGTGGGCCCAAGCGTTTTGCCCCGGGGGGCCTTCAAATGTCGCCAGGGACTCGGAGGGTCCTGCCCGTTCTTCCGCCCTGAATGAAGGGCAGCGTCCCAAGCGGCCCGGGTGGCGGCGGGGCGGAAAGGTAAGTCCGGCCCTGGGGCTCCGGGGTCCCCAATCCCTGGTGTTGCCGAGCCACACCCCTTGGGAGGGGCCCCTCGGGGGCCGACCTAGGGTTAAGGTTAGCACCCAGAAGACCGGCAGGCCTGATCCACCGGCTGTGCGGTGAGTGGAGGGGCGGGCCAAGGGCAGGGCGCTGAGGAGAGGGAGCATGGGCCCTAGTGTTTTGGCGCAGGGGGACTTCGATGGTCGCCCTAGGCTCAGAAGGCCCTGCCCGTTCTCCCGCCCTGAATGACCGGCGGCGCCCCTACCATCCCGGGTGGCAGTGGGGCGGCACGGTGAGTCCGGCGCTTGGGCTCGGGGGTCCCCAATCCCTGGCGTTGCAGCACTAGGCCCCTTGGAAGGGGGCCTTTGGGGTCGACCTAGCGATTGGGTTACCCCCAGGAGGCCGGCAGTCCCGAACCACTGGATGTGCGGCGATCGGAGGGGCCGGCCGAAGTGAGGGCGCTGGCAAGCGGGAGCGTGGGCCCAGCGTTTGAGCGCGGGTGGGGCCTTCGAAGGTTGCCGGGGCCTCACAGGGCCCTGCCCGTTCTCCCGCCCTGAATGACCTGTGTAGCCCCTAGCGGCAGGGTGGCGGCGGGGCGGCAGGGTGGGTGAGTATGGCACTGGGGCTTGGTGGTCCCCTTCCCCGGGGGTGCAGCGCCATTCCCCTTGGGAGGGGCCCCACGGGGGCCGACTTAGGGTTAGGGTTAGCCCCCAGGAGGCCGGCAGGACCGATCCGCCGGCTGTGTGGCAAGCGGAGTGGCGGGCTGAGGTAGGGCGCTGGCGAATGGGAGCGGTGGGCCCAAGCGTTTTGGCGCGGGGGCTTGTGAAGGTCGCTGGGGGCTCAGAGGGCCCTGCCCGTTTTCCCACCCTGAACGACCTGCAGCGCCCCTAGCGGCCTGGATGACAGCGGGGTGGCTGGGTGAGTTCGGCGCTGGGGCTCGGGGGTCCCCAATCCTCGGCGTTGCGTCGCCCGGCCCCTTGGGAGGGGCCCCTCGGGGGCTGACCTAGTGTTAGGGTTAGCCCCAGGAGGCCGGTAGGCCCGATCTGCCACCTGTGCGGCGAGTGGAGGGCGGGCGAGGTAGGGAGCTGGTGAGCGGTCGAGTAGGCCCAAGCGTTTTGGCGCAGGGGGCCTTCGAATGTCACCGTGGGCTCGGACAGCACTCCCTGTCTCTAGCCCTGAATGACTGGCGGTGCCCCTAGCGTCCCAGGTGAGGGCGGGGCGGCATGGTGAGTCCAGCGCTGGGGCTCAGGGGTCCCCAATCCCCGGCGCTGCCGCGCCAGGCTCCTTAGGAGGGGCCCCTCGGGGGCCGACCTAGGATTAGGGTTAGCCCCCAGGAGGCCCCCAAGCCTGATCCGCCGGCTGTGCTGTGAGCGGAGGGGTGGGCCGAGGTGAGGGTGCTGGCGAGCGGGAGAGAGGGCCCTAGCGTTTTGGCGCAGGGGGCCTTCGAACGTCGCCGGGGGCTCGGACGGCCCTGTCCTTTTCCCGCCCTGAATGACCGGCAGCGCCCCTACCATCCCGGGTGGCAGTGGGGCGGCACGGTGAGTCCGGCGCTTGGGCTCAGGGGTCCCCAATCCCCAGCGTTGCGGCGCCAGGCCCCTTGGGAGGCACCCTTCGGGGGCCGATCTAGCGTTAGGATTGCCCCCAGGAGGCCGGCAAGCCCGATCTGCTGGATATGTGGTGAGCGGAGGGGCGGCTGAGGTGAGGGCGCTGGCAAGCGGGAGCGTGGGCCCAAACATTTTGGCGCGGGGGGCCTTCGAAAGTCCCTGGGGGCTTGGAGGGGCCCGCACTTTCTCCCATACTGAAAGACCAGCGGCGCCCCCCAGCGGCCTGGGTGGAGGTGGGGCGGCAGGGTGAGTCTGGCGCTGGGGCTCGGGGGTCCCCAATCCCTGGCGTTGTGGCGCCAGGAGCGTTGGGCATGGCCCCTTGGGGGCCTACCTAGGGTTAGGCTTAGCCCCTAGGAGGCCGGCAGACCCTGTCCGCCGGCTGTGTGGCGAGTGGAGGGACAGCCCGAGATGAGGGCGCTGGCGAGTGGGAGCATGGACCCCGGCGTTTTGGCGCGGGTGGCCTTCGAAGGTCAACGGGGTCTCGGAGGACTCTGCTCGTTCTCCCACCCTGAATGAACAGTGGCGCCCTTGGCCCCCCAGGTGGCAGCGGGGGGGCAGGGTGAGTCTGGCGCTGGGGCTCCGGCGTCCCCAATCCCTGGCTCTGTGGCAGTAGGCCCCTCAGGAGGGGACCCTCGTGTGTCGACCTCGGGTTGCAGTTAGCTCACAGAAGGCCGGCAGGCCCAATTCCCCGGCTGTGCGTTGAGTGGAGGGGTGGGCCGAGGTTAGAGTGCTGGCGAGTGGGAGAGTGGGTCCAAGCTCTTTGGCACTGGTGGCCTTTGAAAGTCACCGGGGGCTCGGAGGGCTCTGCCCATTCTCTCGCCCTGAATGAACAGTGGCGCCCCTAGCAGCCCCAGTAGCGGCAGGGGGTGGGGGGATGGGTGAGTCCAGCGCTGGGGCTCTGTGTCCCCAGTGCCCGTCGTTGTGGTGCCAGGCCCCTTGGGAGGGGCCCTCAGGGCAGACCTAGAGTTAGGGTTAGCCCCCAGGATGCCCACAGGCCCGATGCACCAGCTCTGCGGCGAGTGGAGGGGAGGGCCGGGGTGAGGGTGCTGGTAAGCGGGAGCGTGGGTTTAAGCGCTTTCGCACTGGTGGCCTTCAAATGTCGCCAGGGGCCCCATGGGGGTCGAACTAGGGTTATGGTTAGCCCCCAGGATGCCAGCAGGCCCGAAACGCTGTATGTGCGGTGAGTGGAGGGGTGGGACGGGTTGAGTGCGCGGGCGAGCAGGAGCCTGGGTCCAAGCGCTTTCCCGCTGGTGGCCTTCGAAGGTCGCCGGGGGCTCGGAGGGCCCTGCCAGTTCTCCCGCCCTGAATGACCGGCGGCACCCCTAGTGGCCCAGTTCCTGGCGGGGGAGCATGGGGCGTCGGACCCTGGGTCTCGGGGGTCCCCAATCCCCGGCGTTGCGGCGCCAGGTCCCTTGGGAGGGGCCCCTCGGGGTCCGACCTTGGGTTAAGTTTAGCCCCAAGGAGGCCGGGAGGCCCAATCCACCGGCTCTGCGGCGAGCGGAGGGGTGGGCTGAGGTGAGGGCGCTGGCGAACGGCAGCGTGGGCTGAGGCATTTTTGCGCGAAGGACTCGAAGATGGCCGTGGACTCGGAGGGCCGTGCCCTTTCTCCCGCCCTGAATGACCGGCAGAGCCCTTAGCGGCCCCGGGTGGCGGCAGGGCTGCAGGGTAAGTCCGGCGCTGGGGCTGGGTGGCCTTAGAATGTCAATGGAGGCTCGGAGGACTCTGCTCCTTCTCCCGCGTGAATGAATGGCGGCGCCCTTAACGGCCCAGGTGGTTGGGGGCAAGGTGAGTCTGGTGCTGGGGCTCGGGGGTCCCCAATATCCGGTGTTGCGGCGCCAGGCCCCTTGGGAGGGGCCCCTCGGGGGCCGATCTCGTGTTATGGTTAGCCCCCAGAAGCACGGCAGAGCCAATTCTCCAACACTGCATTGAGTGGAGGGGCGGGCCGAGGTGTGGGAACTGGGGAGCGTGACCGTGTGCCCAAGCCTTTTACTGCAGGGGGCCTTCGAAGGTCGCTGGGGGCTCCTAGGGTCCTGTCCATTCTCCCGCCTTGAATGACTGGAGGAGCCCCTAGCAGCCCGGATGGAGGCGGGGCGGCATGGTGAGTCTGGCGCTGGGGCTCGGGGGTCCCCAATATCCGGTGTTGCGGCGCCAGGCCCCTTGGGAGGGGCCCCTCGGGGGCCGATCTCGTGTTATGGTTAGCCCCCAGAAGCACGGCAGAGCCAATTCTCCAACACTGCATTGAGTGGAGGGGCGGGCCGAGGTGTGGGAACTGGGGAGCGTGACCGTGTGCCCAAGCCTTTTACTGCAGGGGGCCTTCGAAGGTCGCTGGGGGCTCCTAGGGTCCTGTCCATTCTCCCGCCTTGAATGACTGGAGGAGCCCCTAGCAGCCCGGATGGAGGCGGGGCGGCATGGTGAGTCTGGCGCTGGGGCTCGGGGGTCCCCAATATCCGGTGTTGCGGCGCCAGGCCCCTTGGGAGGGGCCCATCAAGGTCTGACCTAGGGTTATGGTTAGCCCCCAGGAGGCCAGCAGGCCCGAACCGCCAGCTGTGCTGGGAGCGAGGGGAGGGCCGAGGTGAGGGCGCTGGCGAGCAGGAGCGTGGACCCCAGCGTTTTGGCGCGGGTGGCCTTAGAAGGTCAATGGGGGCTCGGAGGACTCTGCTCCTTCTCCCGCCTGAATGAATGGCGGGGCCCCTGGCGGCCCAGGTGGCGGTTGGGGGCAAGGTGAGTCTGGCGCTGGTGCTCCGGGGTCCCCAATCCTCGGCGTTGCGGAGGCAACTCCTTGGGAGGGGCCCCTCGGGGGCCGATCTCGTGTTATGGTTAGCCCCCAAAAGCACGGCAGGCCCGATTCCCCAACTCTGCGTTGAGTGGAGGGGCGGGCCGAGGTGAGAGCGCTGGCGAGCAGAAGCGTGCGTCCAAGCTCTTTGGCACTGGTGGACTTCGAAGGTCGCAGGGGGCTTGGAGGGCTCTGCCAGTTTTCCCACCCTGAAAGAACGGTGGCGCCCCTAGCGGCCCCAGTGGGGGCTGGGGGGGATGGGAGTGTCGGGCGCTGGGGCTCGGGCATCCCCATATCCGGCGTTGCAGCACAAGGCCCCTTGGAAAGGGCCCCTCGGGGCTGACCTACGGTTAGGGTTAGCCCCCAGGAGGCCAGCAGGCCCGATCCAAGGGCTGTGCGGCAAGCGGCGGGCTGGGCCGAGGTGAGGGCTCTGGGGAGCGGGAGCGTGGGCCCAAGCGTTTGGGCACAGGGGGCCTTCGAAGGTCGCCCGGGGCTTGGAGAGCCCTGTCCGTTCTCCCGCACTGAATGAATGGCGGTGCCCCTAGCGACCCGGGTGGTGGCATGGCAGCACGGTGAGTATGGCGCTGGGGCTCGCGGGTCCCCAATCCCCGGCATTGCAGCGCCAGGCCCCTTGGGAGGGGCCCCTCGGGGGCCAACCTAAGGTTAAGGTTAGCCCCCAGGAGGCCACCAGGCCCCATCCCCCAGCTGTGCGGCAAGCAGAGGGGAGGGCCGTTGTGAGGGTGCTGGCGAGCGGGAGCGTGGGCCCAAGCGTTTTGGCGCGGGGGGGGCCTTCGAAGGTCGCCAGGGGCTTGGAGGGCCCTGCCCGTTCTCCCGCACTGAATGACTGGCGGCGCCCCTAGTGGCCTGGGTGGTGGCGGGGCGGCAGGGTGAGTCCGGCGCTGGGGCTTTGGGGTCCCCAATCCCTGGCTTTGCCGCGCCATGCCCCTGGGGAGGGGCCCCTCAGGGGCTGACGTAGGGTTAGGGTTAGCTCACAGGAGGCCAGCAGGCCGGATCCGCCGGATGTGCGGAGAGCAGAACGGCAGGCCGAGGTGAGGGCACTGGCGAGCGGATGCGTGGGCCCAAGCGTTTTGCCCCGGGGGGCCTTCAAATGTCGCCAGGGACTCGGAGGGTCCTGCCCGTTCTTCCGCCCTGAATGAAGGGCAGCGTCCCAAGCGGCCCGGGTGGCGGCGGGGCGGAAAGGTAAGTCCGGCCCTGGGGCTCCGGGGTCCCCAATCCCTGGTGTTGCCGAGCCACACCCCTTGGGAGGGGCCCCTCGGGGGCCGACCTAGGGTTAAGGTTAGCACCCAGAAGACCGGCAGGCCTGATCCACCGGCTGTGCGGTGAGTGGAGGGGCGGGCCAAGGGCAGGGCGCTGAGGAGAGGGAGCATGGGCCCTAGCGTTTTGGCGCAGGGGGACTTCGATGGTCGCCCTAGGCTCAGAAGGCCCTGCCCGTTCTCCCGCCCTGAATGACCGGCGGCGCCCCTACCATCCCGGGTGGCAGTGGGGCGGCACGGTGAGTCCGGCGCTTGGGCTCGGGGGTCCCCAATCCCTGGCGTTGCAGCACTAGGCCCCTTGGAAGGGGGCCTTTGGGGTCGACCTAGCGATTGGGTTACCCCCAGGAGGCCGGCAGTCCCGAACCACTGGATGTGCGGCGATCGGAGGGGCCGGCCGAAGTGAGGGCGCTGGCAAGCGGGAGCGTGGGCCCAGCGTTTGAGCGCGGGTGGGGCCTTCGAAGGTTGCCGGGGCCTCACAGGGCCCTGCCCGTTCTCCCGCCCTGAATGACCTGTGTAGCCCCTAGCGGCAGGGTGGCGGCGGGGCGGCAGGGTGGGTGAGTATGGCACTGGGGCTTGGTGGTCCCCTTCCCCGGGGGTGCAGCGCCATTCCCCTTGGGAGGGGCCCCACGGGGGCCGACTTAGGGTTAGGGTTAGCCCCCAGGAGGCCGGCAGGACCGATCCGCCGGCTGTGCGGCGAGCGGAGTGGCGGGCTGAGGTAGGGCGCTGGCGAATGGGAGCGGTGGGCCCAAGCGTTTTGGCGCGGGGGCTTGTGAAGGTCGCTGGGGGCTCAGAGGGCCCTGCCCGTTTTCCCACCCTGAACGACCTGCAGCGCCCCTAGCGGCCTGGATGACAGCGGGGTGGCTGGGTGAGTTCGGCGCTGGGGCTCGGGGGTCCCCAATCCTCGGCGTTGCGTCGCCCGGCCCCTTGGGAGGGGCCCCTCGGGGGCTGACCTAGTGTTAGGGTTAGCCCCAGGAGGCCGGTAGGCCCGATCTGCCACCTGTGCGGCGAGTGGAGGGCGGGCGAGGTAGGGAGCTGGTGAGCGGTCGAGTAGGCCCAAGCGTTTTGGCGCAGGGGGCCTTCGAATGTCACCGTGGGCTCGGACAGCACTCCCTGTCTCTAGCCCTGAATGACTGGCGGTGCCCCTAGCGTCCCAGGTGAGGGCGGGGCGGCATGGTGAGTCCAGCGCTGGGGCTCAGGGGTCCCCAATCCCCGGCGCTGCCGCGCCAGGCTCCTTAGGAGGGGCCCCTCGGGGGCCGACCTAGGATTAGGGTTAGCCCCCAGGAGGCCCCCAAGCCTGATCCGCCGGCTGTGCTGTGAGCGGAGGGGTGGGCCGAGGTGAGGGTGCTGGCGAGCGGGAGAGAGGGCCCTAGCGTTTTGGCGCAGGGGGCCTTCGAACGTCGCCGGGGGCTCGGACGGCCCTGTCCTTTTCCCGCCCTGAATGACCGGCAGCGCCCCTACCATCCCGGGCGGCAGTGGGGCGGCACGGTGAGTCCGGCGCTTGGGCTCAGGGGTCCCCAATCCCCAGCGTTGCGGCGCCAGGCCCCTTGGGAGGCACCCTTCGGGGGCCGATCTAGCGTTAGGATTGCCCCCAGGAGGCCGGCAAGCCCGATCTGCTGGATATGTGGTGAGCGGAGGGGCGGCTGAGGTGAGGGCGCTGGCAAGCGGGAGCGTGGGCCCAAACATTTTGGCGCGGGGGGCCTTCGAAAGTCCCTGGGGGCTTGGAGGGGCCCGCACTTTCTCCCATACTGAAAGACCAGCGGCGCCCCCCAGCGGCCTGGGTGGAGGTGGGGCGGCAGGGTGAGTCTGGCGCTGGGGCTCGGGGGTCCCCAATCCCCGGCGTTGTGGCGCCAGGAGCGTTGGGCATGGCCCCTTGGGGGCCTACCTAGGGTTAGGCTTAGCCCCTAGGAGGCCGGCAGACCCTGTCCGCCGGCTGTGTGGCGAGTGGAGGGACAGCCCGAGATGAGGGCGCTGGCGAGTGGGAGCATGGACCCCGGCGTTTTGGCGCGGGTGGCCTTCGAAGGTCAACGGGGTCTCGGAGGACTCTGCTCGTTCTCCCACCCTGAATGAACAGTGGCGCCCTTGGCCCCCCAGGTGGCAGCGGGGGGGCAGGGTGAGTCTGGCGCTGGGGCTCCGGCGTCCCCAATCCCTGGCTCTGTGGCAGTAGGCCCCTCAGGAGGGGACCCTCGTGTGTCGACCTCGGGTTGCAGTTAGCTCACAGAAGGCCGGCAGGCCCAATTCCCCGGCTGTGCGTTGAGTGGAGGGGTGGGCCGAGGTTAGAGTGCTGGCGAGTGGGAGAGTGGGTCCAAGCTCTTTGGCACTGGTGGCCTTTGAAAGTCACCGGGGGCTCGGAGGGCTCTGCCCATTCTCTCGCCCTGAATGAACAGTGGCGCCCCTAGCAGCCCCAGTAGCGGCAGGGGGTGGGGGGATGGGTGAGTCCAGCGCTGGGGCTCCGTGTCCCCAGTGCCCGTCGTTGTGGTGCCAGGCCCCTTGGGAGGGGCCCTCAGGGCAGACCTAGAGTTAGGGTTAGCCCCCAGGATGCCCACAGGCCCGATGCACCAGCTCTGCGGCGAGTGGAGGGGAGGGCCGGGGTGAGGGTGCTGGTAAGCCGGAGCGTGGGTTTAAGCGCTTTCGCACTGGTGGCCTTCAAATGTCGCCAGGGGCCCCTTGGGGGTCGAACTAGGGTTATGGTTAGCCCCCAGGATGCCAGCAGGCCCGAAACGCTGTATGTGCGGTGAGTGGAGGGGTGGGACGGGTTGAGTGCGCGGGCGAGCAGGAGCCTGGGTCCAAGCGCTTTCCCGCTGGTGGCCTTCGAAGGTCGCCGGGGGCTCGGAGGGCCCTGCCAGTTCTCCCGCCCTGAATGACCGGCGGCACCCCTAGTGGCCCAGTTCCTGGCGGGGGAGCATGGGGCGTCGGACGCTGGGTCTCGGGGGTCCCCAATCCCCGGCGTTGCGGCGCCAGGTCCCTTGGGAGGGGCCCCTCGGGGGCCGACCTTGGGTTAAGTTTAGCCCCAAGGAGGCCGGGAGGCCCAATCCACCGGCTCTGCGGCGAGCGGAGGGGTGGGCTGAGGTGAGGGCGCTGGCGAACGGCAGCGTGGGCTGAGGCATTTTTGCGCGAAGGACTCGAAGATGGCCGTGGACTCGGAGGGCCGTGCCCTTTCTCCCGCCCTGAATGACCGGCAGAGCCCTTAGCGGCCCCGGGTGGCGGCAGGGCAGCAGGGTAAGTCCGGCGCTGGCGCTGGGTGGCCTTAGAATGTCAATGGAGGCTCGGAGGACTCTGCTCCTTCTCCCGCGTGAATGAATGGCGGCGCCCTTAACGGCCCAGGTGGTTGGGGGCAAGGTGAGTCTGGCGCTGGGGCTCGGGGGTCCCCAATATCCGGTGTTGCGGCGCCAGGCCCCTTGGGAGGGGCCCCTCGGGGGCCGATCTCGTGTTATGGTTAGCCCCCAGAAGCACGGCAGAGCCAATTCTCCAACACTGCATTGAGTGGAGGGGCGGGCCGAGGTGTGGGAACTGGGGAGCGTGACCGTGTGCCCAAGCCTTTTACTGCAGGGGGCCTTCGAAGGTCGCTGGGGGCTCCTAGGGTCCTGTCCATTCTCCCGCCTTGAATGACTGGAGGAGCCCCTAGCAGCCCGGATGGAGGCGGGGCGGCATGGTGAGTCTGGCGCTGGGGCTCGGGGGTCCCCAATATCCGGTGTTGCGGCGCCAGGCCCCTTGGGAGGGGCCCATCAAGGTCTGACCTAGGGTTATGGTTAGCCCCCAGGAGGCCAGCAGGCCCGAACCGCCAGCTGTGCTGGGAGCGAGGGGAGGGCCGAGGTGAGGGCGCTGGCGAGCAGGAGCGTGGACCCCAGCGTTTTGGCGCGGGTGGCCTTAGAAGGTCAATGGGGGCTCGGAGGACTCTGCTCCTTCTCCCGCCTGAATGAATGGCGGGGCCCCTGGCGGCCCAGGTGGCGGTTGGGGGCAAGGTGAGTCTGGCGCTGGTGCTCCGGGGTCCCCAATCCTCGGCGTTGCGGAGGCAACTCCTTGGGAGGGGCCCCTCGGGGGCCGATCTCGTGTTATGGTTAGCCCCCAAAAGCACGGCAGGCCCGATTCCCCAACTCTGCGTTGAGTGGAGGGGCGGGCCGAGGTGAGAGCGCTGGCGAGCAGAAGCGTGCGTCCAAGCTCTTTGGCACTGGTGGACTTCGAAGGTCGCAGGGGGCTTGGAGGGCTCTGCCAGTTTTCCCACCCTGAAAGAACGGTGGCGCCCCTAGCGGCCCCAGTGGGGGCTGGGGGGGATGGGAGTGTCGGGCGCTGGGGCTCGGGCATCCCCATATCCGGCGTTGCAGCACAAGGCCCCTTGGAAAGGGCCCCTCGGGGCTGACCTACGGTTAGGGTTAGCCCCCAGGAGGCCAGCAGGCCCGATCCAAGGGCTGTGCGGCAAGCGGCGGGCTGGGCCGAGGTGAGGGCTCTGGGGAGCGGGAGCGTGGGCCCAAGCGTTTGGGCACAGGGGGCCTTCGAAGGTCGCCCGGGGCTTGGAGAGCCCTGTCCGTTCTCCCGCACTGAATGAATGGCGGTGCCCCTAGCGACCCGGGTGGTGGCATGGCAGCACGGTGAGTATGGCGCTGGGGCTCGCGGGTCCCCAATCCCCGGCATTGCAGCGCCAGGCCCCTTGGGAGGGGCCCCTCGGGGGCCAACCTAAGGTTAAGGTTAGCCCCCAGGAGGCCACCAGGCCCCATCCCCCAGCTGTGCGGCAAGCAGAGGGGAGGGCCGTTGTGAGGGTGCTGGCGAGCGGGAGCGTGGGCCCAAGCGTTTTGGCGCGGGGGGGGCCTTCGAAGGTCGCCAGGGGCTTGGAGGGCCCTGCCCGTTCTCCCGCACTGAATGACTGGCGGCGCCCCTAGTGGCCTGGGTGGTGGCGGGGCGGCAGGGTGAGTCCGGCGCTGGGGCTTTGGGGTCCCCAATCCCTGGCTTTGCCGCGCCATGCCCCTGGGGAGGGGCCCCTCAGGGGCTGACGTAGGGTTAGGGTTAGCTCACAGGAGGCCAGCAGGCCGGATCCGCCGGATGTGCGGAGAGCAGAACGGCAGGCCGAGGTGAGGGCACTGGCGAGCGGATGCGTGGGCCCAAGCGTTTTGCCCCGGGGGGCCTTCAAATGTCGCCAGGGACTCGGAGGGTCCTGCCCGTTCTTCCGCCCTGAATGAAGGGCAGCGTCCCAAGCGGCCCGGGTGGCGGCGGGGCGGAAAGGTAAGTCCGGCCCTGGGGCTCCGGGGTCCCCAATCCCTGGTGTTGCCGAGCCACACCCCTTGGGAGGGGCCCCTCGGGGGCCGACCTAGGGTTAAGGTTAGCACCCAGAAGACCGGCAGGCCTGATCCACCGGCTGTGCGGTGAGTGGAGGGGCGGGCCAAGGGCAGGGCGCTGAGGAGAGGGAGCATGGGCCCTAGCGTTTTGGCGCAGGGGGACTTCGATGGTCGCCCTAGGCTCAGAAGGCCCTGCCCGTTCTCCCGCCCTGAATGACCGGCGGCGCCCCTACCATCCCGGGTGGCAGTGGGGCGGCACGGTGAGTCCGGCGCTTGGGCTCGGGGGTCCCCAATCCCTGGCGTTGCAGCACTAGGCCCCTTGGAAGGGGGCCTTTGGGGTCGACCTAGCGATTGGGTTACCCCCAGGAGGCCGGCAGTCCCGAACCACTGGATGTGCGGCGATCGGAGGGGCCGGCCGAAGTGAGGGCGCTGGCAAGCGGGAGCGTGGGCCCAGCGTTTGAGCGCGGGTGGGGCCTTCGAAGGTTGCCGGGGCCTCACAGGGCCCTGCCCGTTCTCCCGCCCTGAATGACCTGTGTAGCCCCTAGCGGCAGGGTGGCGGCGGGGCGGCAGGGTGGGTGAGTATGGCACTGGGGCTTGGTGGTCCCCTTCCCCGGGGGTGCAGCGCCATTCCCCTTGGGAGGGGCCCCACGGGGGCCGACTTAGGGTTAGGGTTAGCCCCCAGGAGGCCGGCAGGACCGATCCGCCGGCTGTGCGGCGAGCGGAGTGGCGGGCTGAGGTAGGGCGCTGGCGAATGGGAGCGGTGGGCCCAAGCGTTTTGGCGCGGGGGCTTGTGAAGGTCGCTGGGGGCTCAGAGGGCCCTGCCCGTTTTCCCACCCTGAACGACCTGCAGCGCCCCTAGCGGCCTGGATGACAGCAGGGTGGCTGGGTGAGTTCGGCGCTGGGGCTCGGGGGTCCCCAATCCTCGGCGTTGCGTCGCCCGGCCCCTTGGGAGGGGCCCCTCGGGGGCTGACCTAGTGTTAGGGTTAGCCCCAGGAGGCCGGTAGGCCCGATCTGCCACCTGTGCGGCGAGTGGAGGGCGGGCGAGGTAGGGAGCTGGCGAGCGGGAGAGAGGGCCCTAGCGTTTTGGCGCAGGGGGCCTTCGAATGTCACCGTGGGCTCGGACAGCACTCCCTGTCTCTAGCCCTGAATGACTGGCGGTGCCCCTAGCGTCCCAGGTGAGGGCGGGGCGGCATGGTGAGTCCAGCGCTGGGGCTCAGGGGTCCCCAATCCCCGGCGCTGCCGCGCCAGGCTCCTTAGGAGGGGCCCCTCGGGGGCCGACCTAGGATTAGGGTTAGCCCCCAGGAGGCCCCCAAGCCTGATCCGCCGGCTGTGCTGTGAGCGGAGGGGTGGGCCGAGGTGAGGGTGCTGGCGAGCGGGAGAGAGGGCCCTAGCGTTTTGGCGCAGGGGGCCTTCGAACGTCGCCGGGGGCTCGGACGGCCCTGTCCTTTTCCCGCCCTGAATGACCGGCAGCGCCCCTACCATCCCGGGCGGCAGTGGGGCGGCACGGTGAGTCCGGCGCTTGGGCTCAGGGGTCCCCAATCCCCGGCGTTGCGGCGCCAGGCCCCTTGGGAGGCACCCTTCGGGGGCCGATCTAGCGTTAGGATTGCCCCCAGGAGGCCGGCAAGCCCGATCTGCTGGATATGTGGTGAGCGGAGGGGCGGCTGAGGTGAGGGCGCTGGCAAGCGGGAGCGTGGGCCCAAACATTTTGGCGCGGGGGGCCTTCGAAAGTCCCTGGGGGCTTGGAGGGGCCCGCACTTTCTCCCATACTGAAAGACCAGCGGCGCCCCCCAGCGGCCTGGGTGGAGGTGGGGCGGCAGGGTGAGTCTGGCGCTGGGGCTCGGGGGTCCCCAATCCCCGGCGTTGTGGCGCCAGGAGCGTTGGGCATGGCCCCTTGGGGGCCTACCTAGGGTTAGGCTTAGCCCCTAGGAGGCCGGCAGACCCTGTCCGCCGGCTGTGTGGCGAGTGGAGGGACAGCCCGAGATGAGGGCGCTGGCGAGTGGGAGCATGGACCCCGGCGTTTTGGCGCGGGTGGCCTTCGAAGGTCAACGGGGTCTCGGAGGACTCTGCTCGTTCTCCCACCCTGAATGAACAGTGGCGCCCTTGGCCCCCCAGGTGGCAGCGGGGGGGCAGGGTGAGTCTGGCGCTGGGGCTCCGGCGTCCCCAATCCCTGGCTCTGTGGCAGTAGGCCCCTCAGGAGGGGACCCTCGTGTGTCGACCTCGGGTTGCAGTTAGCTCACAGAAGGCCGGCAGGCCCAATTCCCCGGCTGTGCGTTGAGTGGAGGGGTGGGCCGAGGTTAGAGTGCTGGCGAGTGGGAGAGTGGGTCCAAGCTCTTTGGCACTGGTGGCCTTTGAAAGTCACCGGGGGCTCGGAGGGCTCTGCCCATTCTCTCGCCCTGAATGAACAGTGGCGCCCCTAGCAGCCCCAGTAGCGGCAGGGGGTGGGGGGATGGGTGAGTCCAGCGCTGGGGCTCCGTGTCCCCAGTGCCCGTCGTTGTGGTGCCAGGCCCCTTGGGAGGGGCCCTCAGGGCAGACCTAGAGTTAGGGTTAGCCCCCAGGATGCCCACAGGCCCGATGCACCAGCTCTGCGGCGAGTGGAGGGGAGGGCCGGGGTGAGGGTGCTGGTAAGCGGGAGCGTGGGTTTAAGCGCTTTCGCACTGGTGGCCTTCAAATGTCGCCAGGGGCCCCATGGGGGTCGAACTAGGGTTATGGTTAGCCCCCAGGATGCCAGCAGGCCCGAAACGCTGTATGTGCGGTGAGTGGAGGGGTGGGACGGGTTGAGTGCGCGGGCGAGCAGGAGCCTGGGTCCAAGCGCTTTCCCGCTGGTGGCCTTCGAAGGTCGCCGGGGGCTCGGAGGGCCCTGCCAGTTCTCCCGCCCTGAATGACCGGCGGCACCCCTAGTGGCCCAGTTCCTGGCGGGGGAGCATGGGGCGTCGGACCCTGGGTCTCGGGGGTCCCCAATCCCCGGCGTTGCGGCGCCAGGTCCCTTGGGAGGGGCCCCTCGGGGGCCGACCTTGGGTTAAGTTTAGCCCCAAGGAGGCCGGGAGGCCCAATCCACCGGCTCTGCGGCGAGCGGAGGGGTGGGCTGAGGTGAGGGCGCTGGCGAACGGCAGCGTGGGCTGAGGCATTTTTGCGCGAAGGACTCGAAGATGGCCGTGGACTCGGAGGGCCGTGCCCTTTCTCCCGCCCTGAATGACCGGCAGAGCCCTTAGCGGCCCCGGGTGGCGGCAGGGCAGCAGGGTAAGTCCGGCGCTGGCGCTGGGTGGCCTTAGAATGTCAATGGAGGCTCGGAGGACTCTGCTCCTTCTCCCGCGTGAATGAATGGCGGCGCCCTTAACGGCCCAGGTGGTTGGGGGCAAGGTGAGTCTGGTGCTGGGGCTCGGGGGTCCCCAATATCCGGTGTTGCGGCGCCAGGCCCCTTGGGAGGGGCCCCTCGGGGGCCGATCTCGTGTTATGGTTAGCCCCCAGAAGCACGGCAGAGCCAATTCTCCAACACTGCATTGAGTGGAGGGGCGGGCCGAGGTGTGGGAACTGGGGAGCGTGACCGTGTGCCCAAGCCTTTTACTGCAGGGGGCCTTCGAAGGTCGCTGGGGGCTCCTAGGGTCCTGTCCATTCTCCCGCCTTGAATGACTGGAGGAGCCCCTAGCAGCCCGGATGGAGGCGGGGCGGCATGGTGAGTCTGGCGCTGGGGCTCGGGGGTCCCCAATATCCGGTGTTGCGGCGCCAGGCCCCTTGGGAGGGGCCCATCAAGGTCTGACCTAGGGTTATGGTTAGCCCCCAGGAGGCCAGCAGGCCCGAACCGCCAGCTGTGCTGGGAGCGAGGGGAGGGCCGAGGTGAGGGCGCTGGCGAGCAGGAGCGTGGACCCCAGCGTTTTGGCGCGGGTGGCCTTAGAAGGTCAATGGGGGCTCGGAGGACTCTGCTCCTTCTCCCGCCTGAATGAATGGCGGGGCCCCTGGCGGCCCAGGTGGCGGTTGGGGGCAAGGTGAGTCTGGCGCTGGTGCTCCGGGGTCCCCAATCCTCGGCGTTGCGGAGGCAACTCCTTGGGAGGGGCCCCTCGGGGGCCGATCTCGTGTTATGGTTAGCCCCCAAAAGCACGGCAGGCCCGATTCCCCAACTCTGCGTTGAGTGGAGGGGCGGGCCGAGGTGAGAGCGCTGGCGAGCAGAAGCGTGCGTCCAAGCTCTTTGGCACTGGTGGACTTCGAAGGTCGCAGGGGGCTTGGAGGGCTCTGCCAGTTTTCCCACCCTGAAAGAACGGTGGCGCCCCTAGCGGCCCCAGTGGGGGCTGGGGGGGATGGGAGTGTCGGGCGCTGGGGCTCGGGCATCCCCATATCCGGCGTTGCAGCACAAGGCCCCTTGGAAAGGGCCCCTCGGGGCTGACCTACGGTTAGGGTTAGCCCCCAGGAGGCCAGCAGGCCCGATCCAAGGGCTGTGCGGCAAGCGGCGGGCTGGGCCGAGGTGAGGGCTCTGGGGAGCGGGAGCGTGGGCCCAAGCGTTTGGGCACAGGGGGCCTTCGAAGGTCGCCCGGGGCTTGGAGAGCCCTGTCCGTTCTCCCGCACTGAATGAATGGCGGTGCCCCTAGCGACCCGGGTGGTGGCATGGCAGCACGGTGAGTATGGCGCTGGGGCTCGCGGGTCCCCAATCCCCGGCATTGCAGCGCCAGGCCCCTTGGGAGGGGCCCCTCGGGGGCCAACCTAAGGTTAAGGTTAGCCCCCAGGAGGCCACCAGGCCCCATCCCCCAGCTGTGCGGCAAGCAGAGGGGAGGGCCGTTGTGAGGGTGCTGGCGAGCGGGAGCGTGGGCCCAAGCGTTTTGGCGCGGGGGGGGCCTTCGAAGGTCGCCAGGGGCTTGGAGGGCCCTGCCCGTTCTCCCGCACTGAATGACTGGCGGCGCCCCTAGTGGCCTGGGTGGTGGCGGGGCGGCAGGGTGAGTCCGGCGCTGGGGCTTTGGGGTCCCCAATCCCTGGCTTTGCCGCGCCATGCCCCTGGGGAGGGGCCCCTCAGGGGCTGACGTAGGGTTAGGGTTAGCTCACAGGAGGCCAGCAGGCCGGATCCGCCGGATGTGCGGAGAGCAGAACGGCAGGCCGAGGTGAGGGCACTGGCGAGCGGATGCGTGGGCCCAAGCGTTTTGCCCCGGGGGGCCTTCAAATGTCGCCAGGGACTCGGAGGGTCCTGCCCGTTCTTCCGCCCTGAATGAAGGGCAGCGTCCCAAGCGGCCCGGGTGGCGGCGGGGCGGAAAGGTAAGTCCGGCCCTGGGGCTCCGGGGTCCCCAATCCCTGGTGTTGCCGAGCCACACCCCTTGGGAGGGGCCCCTCGGGGGCCGACCTAGGGTTAAGGTTAGCACCCAGAAGACTGGCAGGCCTGATCCACCGGCTGTGCGGTGAGTGGAGGGGCGGGCCAAGGGCAGGGCGCTGAGGAGAGGGAGCATGGGCCCTAGCGTTTTGGCGCAGGGGGACTTCGATGGTCGCCCTAGGCTCAGAAGGCCCTGCCCGTTCTCCCGCCCTGAATGACCGGCGGCGCCCCTACCATCCCGGGTGGCAGTGGGGCGGCACGGTGAGTCCGGCGCTTGGGCTCGGGGGTCCCCAATCCCTGGCGTTGCAGCACTAGGCCCCTTGGAAGGGGGCCTTTGGGGTCGACCTAGCGATTGGGTTACCCCCAGGAGGCCGGCAGTCCCGAACCACTGGATGTGCGGCGATCGGAGGGGCCGGCCGAAGTGAGGGCGCTGGCAAGCGGGAGCGTGGGCCCAGCGTTTGAGCGCGGGTGGGGCCTTCGAAGGTTGCCGGGGCCTCACAGGGCCCTGCCCGTTCTCCCGCCCTGAATGACCTGTGTAGCCCCTAGCGGCAGGGTGGCGGCGGGGCGGCAGGGTGGGTGAGTATGGCACTGGGGCTTGGTGGTCCCCTTCCCCGGGGGTGCAGCGCCATTCCCCTTGGGAGGGGCCCCACGGGGGCCGACTTAGGGTTAGGGTTAGCCCCCAGGAGGCCGGCAGGACCGATCCGCCGGCTGTGCGGCGAGCGGAGTGGCGGGCTGAGGTAGGGCGCTGGCGAATGGGAGCGGTGGGCCCAAGCGTTTTGGCGCGGGGGCTTGTGAAGGTCGCTGGGGGCTCAGAGGGCCCTGCCCGTTTTCCCACCCTGAACGACCTGCAGCGCCCCTAGCGGCCTGGATGACAGCGGGGTGGCTGGGTGAGTTCGGCGCTGGGGCTCGGGGGTCCCCAATCCTCGGCGTTGCGTCGCCCGGCCCCTTGGGAGGGGCCCCTCGGGGGCTGACCTAGTGTTAGGGTTAGCCCCAGGAGGCCGGTAGGCCCGATCTGCCACCTGTGCGGCGAGTGGAGGGCGGGCGAGGTAGGGAGCTGGTGAGCGGTCGAGTAGGCCCAAGCGTTTTGGCGCAGGGGGCCTTCGAATGTCACCGTGGGCTCGGACAGCACTCCCTGTCTCTAGCCCTGAATGACTGGCGGTGCCCCTAGCGTCCCAGGTGAGGGCGGGGCGGCATGGTGAGTCCAGCGCTGGGGCTCAGGGGTCCCCAATCCCCGGCGCTGCCGCGCCAGGCTCCTTAGGAGGGGCCCCTCGGGGGCCGACCTAGGATTAGGGTTAGCCCCCAGGAGGCCCCCAAGCCTGATCCGCCGGCTGTGCTGTGAGCGGAGGGGTGGGCCGAGGTGAGGGTGCTGGCGAGCGGGAGAGAGGGCCCTAGCGTTTTGGCGCAGGGGGCCTTCGAACGTCGCCGGGGGCTCGGACGGCCCTGTCCTTTTCCCGCCCTGAATGACCGGCAGCGCCCCTACCATCCCGGGTGGCAGTGGGGCGGCACGGTGAGTCCGGCGCTTGGGCTCAGGGGTCCCCAATCCCCAGCGTTGCGGCGCCAGGCCCCTTGGGAGGCACCCTTCGGGGGCCGATCTAGCGTTAGGATTGCCCCCAGGAGGCCGGCAAGCCCGATCTGCTGGATATGTGGTGAGCGGAGGGGCGGCTGAGGTGAGGGCGCTGGCAAGCGGGAGCGTGGGCCCAAACATTTTGGCGCGGGGGGCCTTCGAAGGTCAACGGGGTCTCGGAGGACTCTGCTCGTTCTCCCACCCTGAATGAACAGTGGCGCCCTTGGCCCCCCAGGTGGCAGCGGGGGGGCAGGGTGAGTCTGGCGCTGGGGCTCCGGCGTCCCCAATCCCTGGCTCTGTGGCAGTAGGCCCCTCAGGAGGGGACCCTCGTGTGTCGACCTCGGGTTGCAGTTAGCTCACAGAAGGCCGGCAGGCCCAATTCCCCGGCTGTGCGTTGAGTGGAGGGGTGGGCCGAGGTTAGAGTGCTGGCGAGTGGGAGAGTGGGTCCAAGCTCTTTGGCACTGGTGGCCTTTGAAAGTCACCGGGGGCTCGGAGGGCTCTGCCCATTCTCTCGCCCTGAATGAACAGTGGCGCCCCTAGCAGCCCCAGTAGCGGCAGGGGGTGGGGGGATGGGTGAGTCCAGCGCTGGGGCTCCGTGTCCCCAGTGCCCGTCGTTGTGGTGCCAGGCCCCTTGGGAGGGGCCCTCAGGGCAGACCTAGAGTTAGGGTTAGCCCCCAGGATGCCCACAGGCCCGATGCACCAGCTCTGCGGCGAGTGGAGGGGAGGGCCGGGGTGAGGGTGCTGGTAAGCCGGAGCGTGGGTTTAAGCGCTTTCGCACTGGTGGCCTTCAAATGTCGCCAGGGGCCCCTTGGGGGTCGAACTAGGGTTATGGTTAGCCCCCAGGATGCCAGCAGGCCCGAAACGCTGTATGTGCGGTGAGTGGAGGGGTGGGACGGGTTGAGTGCGCGGGCGAGCAGGAGCCTGGGTCCAAGCGCTTTCCCGCTGGTGGCCTTCGAAGGTCGCCGGGGGCTCGGAGGGCCCTGCCAGTTCTCCCGCCCTGAATGACCGGCGGCACCCCTAGTGGCCCAGTTCCTGGCGGGGGAGCATGGGGCGTCGGACGCTGGGTCTCGGGGGTCCCCAATCCCCGGCGTTGCGGCGCCAGGTCCCTTGGGAGGGGCCCCTCGGGGGCCGACCTTGGGTTAAGTTTAGCCCCAAGGAGGCCGGGAGGCCCAATCCACCGGCTCTGCGGCGAGCGGAGGGGTGGGCTGAGGTGAGGGCGCTGGCGAACGGCAGCGTGGGCTGAGGCATTTTTGCGCGAAGGACTCGAAGATGGCCGTGGACTCGGAGGGCCGTGCCCTTTCTCCCGCCCTGAATGACCGGCAGAGCCCTTAGCGGCCCCGGGTGGCGGCAGGGCAGCAGGGTAAGTCCGGCGCTGGCGCTGGGTGGCCTTAGAATGTCAATGGAGGCTCGGAGGACTCTGCTCCTTCTCCCGCGTGAATGAATGGCGGCGCCCTTAACGGCCCAGGTGGTTGGGGGCAAGGTGAGTCTGGCGCTGGGGCTCGGGGGTCCCCAATATCCGGTGTTGCGGCGCCAGGCCCCTTGGGAGGGGCCCCTCGGGGGCCGATCTCGTGTTATGGTTAGCCCCCAGAAGCACGGCAGAGCCAATTCTCCAACACTGCATTGAGTGGAGGGGCGGGCCGAGGTGTGGGAACTGGGGAGCGTGACCGTGTGCCCAAGCCTTTTACTGCAGGGGGCCTTCGAAGGTCGCTGGGGGCTCCTAGGGTCCTGTCCATTCTCCCGCCTTGAATGACTGGAGGAGCCCCTAGCAGCCCGGATGGAGGCGGGGCGGCATGGTGAGTCTGGCGCTGGGGCTCGGGGGTCCCCAATATCCGGTGTTGCGGCGCCAGGCCCCTTGGGAGGGGCCCATCAAGGTCTGACCTAGGGTTATGGTTAGCCCCCAGGAGGCCAGCAGGCCCGAACCGCCAGCTGTGCTGGGAGCGAGGGGAGGGCCGAGGTGAGGGCGCTGGCGAGCAGGAGCGTGGACCCCAGCGTTTTGGCGCGGGTGGCCTTAGAAGGTCAATGGGGGCTCGGAGGACTCTGCTCCTTCTCCCGCCTGAATGAATGGCGGGGCCCCTGGCGGCCCAGGTGGCGGTTGGGGGCAAGGTGAGTCTGGCGCTGGTGCTCCGGGGTCCCCAATCCTCGGCGTTGTGGAGGCAACTCCTTGGGAGGGGCCCCTCGGGGGCCGATCTCGTGTTATGGTTAGCCCCCAAAAGCACGGCAGGCCCGATTCCCCAACTCTGCGTTGAGTGGAGGGGCGGGCCGAGGTGAGAGCGCTGGCGAGCAGAAGCGTGCGTCCAAGCTCTTTGGCACTGGTGGACTTCGAAGGTCGCAGGGGGCTTGGAGGGCTCTGCCAGTTTTCCCACCCTGAAAGAACGGTGGCGCCCCTAGCGGCCCCAGTGGGGGCTGGGGGGGATGGGAGTGTCGGGCGCTGGGGCTCGGGCATCCCCATATCCGGCGTTGCAGCACAAGGCCCCTTGGAAAGGGCCCCTCGGGGCTGACCTACGGTTAGGGTTAGCCCCCAGGAGGCCAGCAGGCCCGATCCAAGGGCTGTGCGGCAAGCGGCGGGCTGGGCCGAGGTGAGGGCTCTGGGGAGCGGGAGCGTGGGCCCAAGCGTTTGGGCACAGGGGGCCTTCGAAGGTCGCCCGGGGCTTGGAGAGCCCTGTCCGTTCTCCCGCACTGAATGAATGGCGGTGCCCCTAGCGACCCGGGTGGTGGCATGGCAGCACGGTGAGTATGGCGCTGGGGCTCGCGGGTCCCCAATCCCCGGCATTGCAGCGCCAGGCCCCTTGGGAGGGGCCCCTCGGGGGCCAACCTAAGGTTAAGGTTAGCCCCCAGGAGGCCACCAGGCCCCATCCCCCAGCTGTGCGGCAAGCAGAGGGGAGGGCCGTTGTGAGGGTGCTGGCGAGCGGGAGCGTGGGCCCAAGCGTTTTGGCGCGGGGGGGGCCTTCGAAGGTCGCCAGGGGCTTGGAGGGCCCTGCCCGTTCTCCCGCACTGAATGACTGGCGGCGCCCCTAGTGGCCTGGGTGGTGGCGGGGCGGCAGGGTGAGTCCGGCGCTGGGGCTTTGGGGTCCCCAATCCCTGGCTTTGCCGCGCCATGCCCCTGGGGAGGGGCCCCTCAGGGGCTGACGTAGGGTTAGGGTTAGCTCACAGGAGGCCAGCAGGCCGGATCCGCCGGATGTGCGGAGAGCAGAACGGCAGGCCGAGGTGAGGGCACTGGCGAGCGGATGCGTGGGCCCAAGCGTTTTGCCCCGGGGGGCCTTCAAATGTCGCCAGGGACTCGGAGGGTCCTGCCCGTTCTTCCGCCCTGAATGAAGGGCAGCGTCCCAAGCGGCCCGGGTGGCGGCGGGGCGGAAAGGTAAGTCCGGCCCTGGGGCTCCGGGGTCCCCAATCCCTGGTGTTGCCGAGCCACACCCCTTGGGAGGGGCCCCTCGGGGGCCGACCTAGGGTTAAGGTTAGCACCCAGAAGACCGGCAGGCCTGATCCACCGGCTGTGCGGTGAGTGGAGGGGCGGGCCAAGGGCAGGGCGCTGAGGAGAGGGAGCATGGGCCCTAGCGTTTTGGCGCAGGGGGACTTCGATGGTCGCCCTAGGCTCAGAAGGCCCTGCCCGTTCTCCCGCCCTGAATGACCGGCGGCGCCCCTACCATCCCGGGTGGCAGTGGGGCGGCACGGTGAGTCCGGCGCTTGGGCTCGGGGGTCCCCAATCCCTGGCGTTGCAGCACTAGGCCCCTTGGAAGGGGGCCTTTGGGGTCGACCTAGCGATTGGGTTACCCCCAGGAGGCCGGCAGTCCCGAACCACTGGATGTGCGGCGATCGGAGGGGCCGGCCGAAGTGAGGGCGCTGGCAAGCGGGAGCGTGGGCCCAGCGTTTGAGCGCGGGTGGGGCCTTCGAAGGTTGCCGGGGCCTCACAGGGCCCTGCCCGTTCTCCCGCCCTGAATGACCTGTGTAGCCCCTAGCGGCAGGGTGGCGGCGGGGCGGCAGGGTGGGTGAGTATGGCACTGGGGCTTGGTGGTCCCCTTCCCCGGGGGTGCAGCGCCATTCCCCTTGGGAGGGGCCCCACGGGGGCCGACTTAGGGTTAGGGTTAGCCCCCAGGAGGCCGGCAGGACCGATCCGCCGGCTGTGCGGCGAGCGGAGTGGCGGGCTGAGGTAGGGCGCTGGCGAATGGGAGCGGTGGGCCCAAGCGTTTTGGCGCGGGGGCTTGTGAAGGTCGCTGGGGGCTCAGAGGGCCCTGCCCGTTTTCCCACCCTGAACGACCTGCAGCGCCCCTAGCGGCCTGGATGACAGCGGGGTGGCTGGGTGAGTTCGGCGCTGGGGCTCGGGGGTCCCCAATCCTCGGCGTTGCGTCGCCCGGCCCCTTGGGAGGGGCCCCTCGGGGGCTGACCTAGTGTTAGGGTTAGCCCCAGGAGGCCGGTAGGCCCGATCTGCCACCTGTGCGGCGAGTGGAGGGCGGGCGAGGTAGGGAGCTGGTGAGCGGTCGAGTAGGCCCAAGCGTTTTGGCGCAGGGGGCCTTCGAATGTCACCGTGGGCTCGGACAGCACTCCCTGTCTCTAGCCCTGAATGACTGGCGGTGCCCCTAGCGTCCCAGGTGAGGGCGGGGCGGCATGGTGAGTCCAGCGCTGGGGCTCAGGGGTCCCCAATCCCCGGCGCTGCCGCGCCAGGCTCCTTAGGAGGGGCCCCTCGGGGGCCGACCTAGGATTAGGGTTAGCCCCCAGGAGGCCCCCAAGCCTGATCCGCCGGCTGTGCTGTGAGCGGAGGGGTGGGCCGAGGTGAGGGTGCTGGCGAGCGGGAGAGAGGGCCCTAGCGTTTTGGCGCAGGGGGCCTTCGAACGTCGCCGGGGGCTCGGACGGCCCTGTCCTTTTCCCGCCCTGAATGACCGGCAGCGCCCCTACCATCCCGGGTGGCAGTGGGGCGGCACGGTGAGTCCGGCGCTTGGGCTCAGGGGTCCCCAATCCCCAGCGTTGCGGCGCCAGGCCCCTTGGGAGGCACCCTTCGGGGGCCGATCTAGCGTTAGGATTGCCCCCAGGAGGCCGGCAAGCCCGATCTGCTGGATATGTGGTGAGCGGAGGGGCGGCTGAGGTGAGGGCGCTGGCAAGCGGGAGCGTGGGCCCAAACATTTTGGCGCGGGGGGCCTTCGAAAGTCCCTGGGGGCTTGGAGGGGCCCGCACTTTCTCCCATACTGAAAGACCAGCGGCGCCCCCCAGCGGCCTGGGTGGAGGTGGGGCGGCAGGGTGAGTCTGGCGCTGGGGCTCGGGGGTCCCCAATCCCCGGCGTTGTGGCGCCAGGAGCGTTGGGCATGGCCCCTTGGGGGCCTACCTAGGGTTAGGCTTAGCCCCTAGGAGGCCGGCAGACCCTGTCCGCCGGCTGTGTGGCGAGTGGAGGGACAGCCCGAGATGAGGGCGCTGGCGAGTGGGAGCATGGACCCCGGCGTTTTGGCGCGGGTGGCCTTCGAAGGTCAACGGGGTCTCGGAGGACTCTGCTCGTTCTCCCACCCTGAATGAACAGTGGCGCCCTTGGCCCCCCAGGTGGCAGCGGGGGGGCAGGGTGAGTCTGGCGCTGGGGCTCCGGCGTCCCCAATCCCTGGCTCTGTGGCAGTAGGCCCCTCAGGAGGGGACCCTCGTGTGTCGACCTCGGGTTGCAGTTAGCTCACAGAAGGCCGGCAGGCCCAATTCCCCGGCTGTGCGTTGAGTGGAGGGGTGGGCCGAGGTTAGAGTGCTGGCGAGTGGGAGAGTGGGTCCAAGCTCTTTGGCACTGGTGGCCTTTGAAAGTCACCGGGGGCTCGGAGGGCTCTGCCCATTCTCTCGCCCTGAATGAACAGTGGCGCCCCTAGCAGCCCCAGTAGCGGCAGGGGGTGGGGGGATGGGTGAGTCCAGCGCTGGGGCTCCGTGTCCCCAGTGCCCGTCGTTGTGGTGCCAGGCCCCTTGGGAGGGGCCCTCAGGGCAGACCTAGAGTTAGGGTTAGCCCCCAGGATGCCCACAGGCCCGATGCACCAGCTCTGCGGCGAGTGGAGGGGAGGGCCGGGGTGAGGGTGCTGGTAAGCGGGAGCGTGGGTTTAAGCGCTTTCGCACTGGTGGCCTTCAAATGTCGCCAGGGGCCCCATGGGGGTCGAACTAGGGTTATGGTTAGCCCCCAGGATGCCAGCAGGCCCGAAACGCTGTATGTGCGGTGAGTGGAGGGGTGGGACGGGTTGAGTGCGTGGGCGAGCAGGAGCCTGGGTCCAAGCGCTTTCCCGCTGGTGGCCTTCGAAGGTCGCCGGGGGCTCGGAGGGCCCTGCCAGTTCTCCCGCCCTGAATGACCGGCGGCACCCCTAGTGGCCCAGTTCCTGGCGGGGGAGCATGGGGCGTCGGACCCTGGGTCTCGGGGGTCCCCAATCCCCGGCGTTGCGGCGCCAGGTCCCTTGGGAGGGGCCCCTCGGGGGCCGACCTTGGGTTAAGTTTAGCCCCAAGGAGGCCGGGAGGCCCAATCCACCGGCTCTGCGGCGAGCGGAGGGGTGGGCTGAGGTGAGGGCGCTGGCGAACGGCAGCGTGGGCTGAGGCATTTTTGCGCGAAGGACTCGAAGATGGCCGTGGACTCGGAGGGCCGTGCCCTTTCTCCCGCCCTGAATGACCGGCAGAGCCCTTAGCGGCCCCGGGTGGCGGCAGGGCAGCAGGGTAAGTCCGGCGCTGGGGCTGGGTGGCCTTAGAATGTCAATGGAGGCTCGGAGGACTCTGCTCCTTCTCCCGCGTGAATGAATGGCGGCGCCCTTAACGGCCCAGGTGGTTGGGGGCAAGGTGAGTCTGGCGCTGGGGCTCGGGGGTCCCCAATATCCGGTGTTGCGGCGCCAGGCCCCTTGGGAGGGGCCCCTCGGGGGCCGATCTCGTGTTATGGTTAGCCCCCAGAAGCACGGCAGAGCCAATTCTCCAACACTGCATTGAGTGGAGGGGCGGGCCGAGGTGTGGGAACTGGGGAGCGTGACCGTGTGCCCAAGCCTTTTACTGCAGGGGGCCTTCGAAGGTCGCTGGGGGCTCCTAGGGTCCTGTCCATTCTCCCGCCTTGAATGACTGGAGGAGCCCCTAGCAGCCCGGATGGAGGCGGGGCGGCATGGTGAGTCTGGCGCTGGGGCTCGGGGGTCCCCAATATCCGGTGTTGCGGCGCCAGGCCCCTTGGGAGGGGCCCATCAAGGTCTGACCTAGGGTTATGGTTAGCCCCCAGGAGGCCAGCAGGCCCGAACCGCCAGCTGTGCTGGGAGCGAGGGGAGGGCCGAGGTGAGGGCGCTGGCGAGCAGGAGCGTGGACCCCAGCGTTTTGGCGCGGGTGGCCTTAGAAGGTCAATGGGGGCTCGGAGGACTCTGCTCCTTCTCCCGCCTGAATGAATGGCGGGGCCCCTGGCGGCCCAGGTGGCGGTTGGGGGCAAGGTGAGTCTGGCGCTGGTGCTCCGGGGTCCCCAATCCTCGGCGTTGCGGAGGCAACTCCTTGGGAGGGGCCCCTCGGGGGCCGATCTCGTGTTATGGTTAGCCCCCAAAAGCACGGCAGGCCCGATTCCCCAACTCTGCGTTGAGTGGAGGGGCGGGCCGAGGTGAGAGCGCTGGCGAGCAGAAGCGTGCGTCCAAGCTCTTTGGCACTGGTGGACTTCGAAGGTCGCAGGGGGCTTGGAGGGCTCTGCCAGTTTTCCCACCCTGAAAGAACGGTGGCGCCCCTAGCGGCCCCAGTGGGGGCTGGGGGGGATGGGAGTGTCGGGCGCTGGGGCTCGGGCATCCCCATATCCGGCGTTGCAGCACAAGGCCCCTTGGAAAGGGCCCCTCGGGGCTGACCTACGGTTAGGGTTAGCCCCCAGGAGGCCAGCAGGCCCGATCCAAGGGCTGTGCGGCAAGCGGCGGGCTGGGCCGAGGTGAGGGCTCTGGGGAGCGGGAGCGTGGGCCCAAGCGTTTGGGCACAGGGGGCCTTCGAAGGTCGCCCGGGGCTTGGAGAGCCCTGTCCGTTCTCCCGCACTGAATGAATGGCGGTGCCCCTAGCGACCCGGGTGGTGGCATGGCAGCACGGTGAGTATGGCGCTGGGGCTCGCGGGTCCCCAATCCCCGGCATTGCAGCGCCAGGCCCCTTGGGAGGGGCCCCTCGGGGGCCAACCTAAGGTTAAGGTTAGCCCCCAGGAGGCCACCAGGCCCCATCCCCCAGCTGTGCGGCAAGCAGAGGGGAGGGCCGTTGTGAGGGTGCTGGCGAGCGGGAGCGTGGGCCCAAGCGTTTTGGCGCGGGGGGGGCCTTCGAAGGTCGCCAGGGGCTTGGAGGGCCCTGCCCGTTCTCCCGCACTGAATGACTGGCGGCGCCCCTAGTGGCCTGGGTGGTGGCGGGGCGGCAGGGTGAGTCCGGCGCTGGGGCTTTGGGGTCCCCAATCCCTGGCTTTGCCGCGCCATGCCCCTGGGGAGGGGCCCCTCAGGGGCTGACGTAGGGTTAGGGTTAGCTCACAGGAGGCCAGCAGGCCGGATCCGCCGGATGTGCGGAGAGCAGAACGGCAGGCCGAGGTGAGGGCACTGGCGAGCGGATGCGTGGGCCCAAGCGTTTTGCCCCGGGGGGCCTTCAAATGTCGCCAGGGACTCGGAGGGTCCTGCCCGTTCTTCCGCCCTGAATGAACGGCAGCGTCCCAAGCGGCCCGGGTGGCGGCGGGGCGGAAAGGTAAGTCCGGCCCTGGGGCTCCGGGGTCCCCAATCCCTGGTGTTGCCGAGCCACACCCCTTGGGAGGGGCCCCTCGGGGGCCGACCTAGGGTTAAGGTTAGCACCCAGAAGACCGGCAGGCCTGATCCACCGGCTGTGCGGTGAGTGGAGGGGCGGGCCAAGGGCAGGGCGCTGAGGAGAGGGAGCATGGGCCCTAGCGTTTTGGCGCAGGGGGACTTCGATGGTCGCCCTAGGCTCAGAAGGCCCTGCCCGTTCTCCCGCCCTGAATGACCGGCGGCGCCCCTACCATCCCGGGTGGCAGTGGGGCGGCACGGTGAGTCCGGCGCTTGGGCTCGGGGGTCCCCAATCCCTGGCGTTGCAGCACTAGGCCCCTTGGAAGGGGGCCTTTGGGGTCGACCTAGCGATTGGGTTACCCCCAGGAGGCCGGCAGTCCCGAACCACTGGATGTGCGGCGATCGGAGGGGCCGGCCGAAGTGAGGGCGCTGGCAAGCGGGAGCGTGGGCCCAGCGTTTGAGCGCGGGTGGGGCCTTCGAAGGTTGCCGGGGCCTCACAGGGCCCTGCCCGTTCTCCCGCCCTGAATGACCTGTGTAGCCCCTAGCGGCAGGGTGGCGGCGGGGCGGCAGGGTGGGTGAGTATGGCACTGGGGCTTGGTGGTCCCCTTCCCCGGGGGTGCAGCGCCATTCCCCTTGGGAGGGGCCCCACGGGGGCCGACTTAGGGTTAGGGTTAGCCCCCAGGAGGCCGGCAGGACCGATCCGCCGGCTGTGCGGCGAGCGGAGTGGCGGGCTGAGGTAGGGCGCTGGCGAATGGGAGCGGTGGGCCCAAGCGTTTTGGCGCGGGGGCTTGTGAAGGTCGCTGGGGGCTCAGAGGGCCCTGCCCGTTTTCCCACCCTGAACGACCTGCAGCGCCCCTAGCGGCCTGGATGACAGCGGGGTGGCTGGGTGAGTTCGGCGCTGGGGCTCGGGGGTCCCCAATCCTCGGCGTTGCGTCGCCCGGCCCCTTGGGAGGGGCCCCTCGGGGGCTGACCTAGTGTTAGGGTTAGCCCCAGGAGGCCGGTAGGCCCGATCTGCCACCTGTGCGGCGAGTGGAGGGCGGGCGAGGTAGGGAGCTGGTGAGCGGTCGAGTAGGCCCAAGCGTTTTGGCGCAGGGGGCCTTCGAATGTCACCGTGGGCTCGGACAGCACTCCCTGTCTCTAGCCCTGAATGACTGGCGGTGCCCCTAGCGTCCCAGGTGAGGGCGGGGCGGCATGGTGAGTCCAGCGCTGGGGCTCAGGGGTCCCCAATCCCCGGCGCTGCCGCGCCAGGCTCCTTAGGAGGGGCCCCTCGGGGGCCGACCTAGGATTAGGGTTAGCCCCCAGGAGGCCCCCAAGCCTGATCCGCCGGCTGTGCTGTGAGCGGAGGGGTGGGCCGAGGTGAGGGTGCTGGCGAGCGGGAGAGAGGGCCCTAGCGTTTTGGCGCAGGGGGCCTTCGAACGTCGCCGGGGGCTCGGACGGCCCTGTCCTTTTCCCGCCCTGAATGACCGGCAGCGCCCCTACCATCCCGGGTGGCAGTGGGGCGGCACGGTGAGTCCGGCGCTTGGGCTCAGGGGTCCCCAATCCCCAGCGTTGCGGCGCCAGGCCCCTTGGGAGGCACCCTTCGGGGGCCGATCTAGCGTTAGGATTGCCCCCAGGAGGCCGGCAAGCCCGATCTGCTGGATATGTGGTGAGCGGAGGGGCGGCTGAGGTGAGGGCGCTGGCAAGCGGGAGCGTGGGCCCAAACATTTTGGCGCGGGGGGCCTTCGAAAGTCCCTGGGGGCTTGGAGGGGCCCGCACTTTCTCCCATACTGAAAGACCAGCGGCGCCCCCCAGCGGCCTGGGTGGAGGTGGGGCGGCAGGGTGAGTCTGGCGCTGGGGCTCGGGGGTCCCCAATCCCCGGCGTTGTGGCGCCAGGAGCGTTGGGCATGGCCCCTTGGGGGCCTACCTAGGGTTAGGCTTAGCCCCTAGGAGGCCGGCAGACCCTGTCCGCCGGCTGTGTGGCGAGTGGAGGGACAGCCCGAGATGAGGGCGCTGGCGAGTGGGAGCATGGACCCCGGCGTTTTGGCGCGGGTGGCCTTCGAAGGTCAACGGGGTCTCGGAGGACTCTGCTCGTTCTCCCACCCTGAATGAACAGTGGCGCCCTTGGCCCCCCAGGTGGCAGCGGGGGGGCAGGGTGAGTCTGGCGCTGGGGCTCCGGCGTCCCCAATCCCTGGCTCTGTGGCAGTAGGCCCCTCAGGAGGGGACCCTCGTGTGTCGACCTCGGGTTGCAGTTAGCTCACAGAAGGCCGGCAGGCCCAATTCCCCGGCTGTGCGTTGAGTGGAGGGGTGGGCCGAGGTTAGAGTGCTGGCGAGTGGGAGAGTGGGTCCAAGCTCTTTGGCACTGGTGGCCTTTGAAAGTCACCGGGGGCTCGGAGGGCTCTGCCCATTCTCTCGCCCTGAATGAACAGTGGCGCCCCTAGCAGCCCCAGTAGCGGCAGGGGGTGGGGGGATGGGTGAGTCCAGCGCTGGGGCTCCGTGTCCCCAGTGCCCGTCGTTGTGGTGCCAGGCCCCTTGGGAGGGGCCCTCAGGGCAGACCTAGAGTTAGGGTTAGCCCCCAGGATGCCCACAGGCCCGATGCACCAGCTCTGCGGCGAGTGGAGGGGAGGGCCGGGGTGAGGGTGCTGGTAAGCGGGAGCGTGGGTTTAAGCGCTTTCGCACTGGTGGCCTTCAAATGTCGCCAGGGGCCCCATGGGGGTCGAACTAGGGTTATGGTTAGCCCCCAGGATGCCAGCAGGCCCGAAACGCTGTATGTGCGGTGAGTGGAGGGGTGGGACGGGTTGAGTGCGCGGGCGAGCAGGAGCCTGGGTCCAAGCGCTTTCCCGCTGGTGGCCTTCGAAGGTCGCCGGGGGCTCGGAGGGCCCTGCCAGTTCTCCCGCCCTGAATGACCGGCGGCACCCCTAGTGGCCCAGTTCCTGGCGGGGGAGCATGGGGCGTCGGACCCTGGGTCTCGGGGGTCCCCAATCCCCGGCGTTGCGGCGCCAGGTCCCTTGGGAGGGGCCCCTCGGGGGCCGACCTTGGGTTAAGTTTAGCCCCAAGGAGGCCGGGAGGCCCAATCCACCGGCTCTGCGGCGAGCGGAGGGGTGGGCTGAGGTGAGGGCGCTGGCGAACGGCAGCGTGGGCTGAGGCATTTTTGCGCGAAGGACTCGAAGATGGCCGTGGACTCGGAGGGCCGTGCCCTTTCTCCCGCCCTGAATGACCGGCAGAGCCCTTAGCGGCCCCGGGTGGCGGCAGGGCAGCAGGGTATGTCCGGCGCTGGCGCTGGGTGGCCTTAGAATGTCAATGGAGGCTCGGAGGACTCTGCTCCTTCTCCCGCGTGAATGAATGGCGGCGCCCTTAACGGCCCAGGTGGTTGGGGGCAAGGTGAGTCTGGTGCTGGGGCTCGGGGGTCCCCAATATCCGGTGTTGCGGCGCCAGGCCCCTTGGGAGGGGCCCCTCGGGGGCCGATCTCGTGTTATGGTTAGCCCCCAGAAGCACGGCAGAGCCAATTCTCCAACACTGCATTGAGTGGAGGGGCGGGCCGAGGTGTGGGAACTGGGGAGCGTGACAGTGTGCCCAAGCCTTTTACTGCAGGGGGCCTTCGAAGGTCGCTGGGGGCTCCTAGGGTCCTGTCCATTCTCCCGCCTTGAATGACTGGAGGAGCCCCTAGCAGCCCGGATGGAGGCGGGGCGGCATGGTGAGTCTGGCGCTGGGGCTCGGGGGTCCCCAATATCCGGTGTTGCGGTGCCAGGCCCCTTGGGAGGGGCCCCTCGGGGGCCGATCTCGTGTTATGGTTAGCCCCCAGAAGCACGGCAGAGCCAATTCTCCAACACTGCATTGAGTGGAGGGGCGGGCCGAGGTGTGGGAACTGGGGAGCGTGACCGTGTGCCCAAGCCTTTTACTGCAGGGGGCCTTCGAAGGTCGCTGGGGGCTCCTAGGGTCCTGTCCATTCTCCCGCCTTGAATGACTGGAGGAGCCCCTAGCAGCCCGGATGGAGGCGGGGCGGCATGGTGAGTCTGGCGCTGGGGCTCGGGGGTCCCCAATATCCGGTGTTGCGGCGCCAGGCCCCTTGGGAGGGGCCCATCAAGGTCTGACCTAGGGTTATGGTTAGCCCCCAGGAGGCCAGCAGGCCCGAACCGCCAGCTGTGCTGGGAGCGAGGGGAGGGCCGAGGTGAGGGCGCTGGCGAGCAGGAGCGTGGACCCCAGCGTTTTGGCGCGGGTGGCCTTAGAAGGTCAATGGGGGCTTGGAGGACTCTGCTCCTACTCCCGCCTGAATGAATGGCGGGGCCCCTGGTGGCCCAGGTGGCGGTTGGGGGCAAGGTGAGTCTGGCGCTGGTGCTCCGGGGTCCCCAATCCTCGGCGTTGCGGAGGCAACTCCTTGGGAGGGGCCCCTCGGGGGCCGATCTCGTGTTATGGTTAGCCCCCAAAAGCACGGCAGGCCCGATTCCCCAACTCTGCGTTGAGTGGAGGGGCGGGCCGAGGTGAGAGCGCTGGCGAGCAGAAGCGTGCGTCCAAGCTCTTTGGCACTGGTGGACTTCGAAGGTCGCAGGGGGCTTGGAGGGCTCTGCCAGTTTTCCCACCCTGAAAGAACGGTGGCGCCCCTAGCGGCCCCAGTGGGGGCTGGGGGGGATGGGAGTGTCGGGCGCTGGGGCTCGGGCATCCCCATATCCGGCGTTGCATCACAAGGCCCCTTGGAAAGGGCCCCTCGGGGCTGACCTACGGTTAGGGTTAGCCCCCAGGAGGCCAGCAGGCCCGATCCAAGGGCTGTGCGGCAAGCGGCGGGCTGGGCCGAGGTGAGGGCTCTGGGGAGCGGGAGCGTGGGCCCAAGCGTTTGGGCACAGGGGGCCTTCGAAGGTCGCCCGGGGCTTGGAGAGCCCTGTCCGTTCTCCCGCACTGAATGAATGGCGGTGCCCCTAGCGACCCGGGTGGTGGCATGGCAGCACGGTGAGTATGGCGCTGGGGCTCGCGGGTCCCCAATCCCCGGCATTGCAGCGCCAGGCCCCTTGGGAGGGGCCCCTCGGGGGCCAACCTAAGGTTAAGGTTAGCCCCCAGGAGGCCACCAGGCCCCATCCCCCAGCTGTGCGGCAAGCAGAGGGGAGGGCCGTTGTGAGGGTGCTGGCGAGCGGGAGCGTGGGCCCAAGCGTTTTGGCGCGGGGGGGGCCTTCGAAGGTCGCCAGGGGCTTGGAGGGCCCTGCCCGTTCTCCCGCACTGAATGACTGGCGGCGCCCCTAGTGGCCTGGGTGGTGGCGGGGCGGCAGGGTGAGTCCGGCGCTGGGGCTTTGGGGTCCCCAATCCCTGGCTTTGCCGCGCCATGCCCCTGGGGAGGGGCCCCTCAGGGGCTGACGTAGGGTTAGGGTTAGCTCACAGGAGGCCAGCAGGCCGGATCCGCCGGATGTGCGGAGAGCAGAACGGCAGGCCGAGGTGAGGGCACTGGCGAGCGGATGCGTGGGCCCAAGCGTTTTGCCCCGGGGGGCCTTCAAATGTCGCCAGGGACTCGGAGGGTCCTGCCCGTTCTTCCGCCCTGAATGAACGGCAGCGTCCCAAGCGGCCCGGGTGGCGGCGGGGCGGAAAGGTAAGTCCGGCCCTGGGGCTCCGGGGTCCCCAATCCCTGGTGTTGCCGAGCCACACCCCTTGGGAGGGGCCCCTCGGGGGCCGACCTAGGGTTAAGGTTAGCACCCAGAAGACCGGCAGGCCTGATCCACCGGCTGTGCGGTGAGTGGAGGGGCGGGCCAAGGGCAGGGCGCTGAGGAGAGGGAGCATGGGCCCTAGCGTTTTGGCGCAGGGGGACTTCGATGGTCGCCCTAGGCTCAGAAGGCCCTGCCCGTTCTCCCGCCCTGAATGACCGGCGGCGCCCCTACCATCCCGGGTGGCAGTGGGGCGGCACGGTGAGTCCGGCGCTTGGGCTCGGGGGTCCCCAATCCCTGGCGTTGCAGCACTAGGCCCCTTGGAAGGGGGCCTTTGGGGTCGACCTAGCGATTGGGTTACCCCCAGGAGGCCGGCAGTCCCGAACCACTGGATGTGCGGCGATCGGAGGGGCCGGCCGAAGTGAGGGCGCTGGCAAGCGGGAGCGTGGGCCCAGCGTTTGAGCGCGGGTGGGGCCTTCGAAGGTTGCCGGGGCCTCACAGGGCCCTGCCCGTTCTCCCGCCCTGAATGACCTGTGTAGCCCCTAGCGGCAGGGTGGCGGCGGGGCGGCAGGGTGGGTGAGTATGGCACTGGGGCTTGGTGGTCCCCTTCCCCGGGGGTGCAGCGCCATTCCCCTTGGGAGGGGCCCCACGGGGGCCGACTTAGGGTTAGGGTTAGCCCCCAGGAGGCCGGCAGGACCGATCCGCCGGCTGTGTGGCGAGCGGAGTGGCGGGCTGAGGTAGGGCGCTGGCGAATGGGAGCGGTGGGCCCAAGCGTTTTGGCGCGGGGGCTTGTGAAGGTCGCTGGGGGCTCAGAGGGCCCTGCCCGTTTTCCCACCCTGAACGACCTGCAGCGCCCCTAGCGGCCTGGATGACAGCGGGGTGGCTGGGTGAGTTCGGCGCTGGGGCTCGGGGGTCCCCAATCCTCGGCGTTGCATCGCCCGGCCCCTTGGGAGGGGCCCCTCGGGGGCTGACCTAGTGTTAGGGTTAGCCCCAGGAGGCCGGTAGGCCCGATCTGCCACCTGTGCGGCGAGTGGAGGGCGGGCGAGGTAGGGAGCTGGTGAGCGGTCGAGTAGGCCCAAGCGTTTTGGCGCAGGGGGCCTTCGAATGTCACCGTGGGCTCGGACAGCACTCCCTGTCTCTAGCCCTGAATGACTGGCGGTGCCCCTAGCGTCCCAGGTGAGGGCGGGGCGGCATGGTGAGTCCAGCGCTGGGGCTCAGGGGTCCCCAATCCCCGGCGCTGCCGCGCCAGGCTCCTTAGGAGGGGCCCCTCGGGGGCCGACCTAGGATTAGGGTTAGCCCCCAGGAGGCCCCCAAGCCTGATCCGCCGGCTGTGCTGTGAGCGGAGGGGTGGGCCGAGGTGAGGGTGCTGGCGAGCGGGAGAGAGGGCCCTAGCGTTTTGGCGCAGGGGGCCTTCGAACGTCGCCGGGGGCTCGGACGGCCCTGTCCTTTTCCCGCCCTGAATGACCGGCAGCGCCCCTACCATCCCGGGTGGCAGTGGGGCGGCACGGTGAGTCCGGCGCTTGGGCTCAGGGGTCCCCAATCCCCAGCGTTGCGGCGCCAGGCCCCTTGGGAGGCACCCTTCGGGGGCCGATCTAGCGTTAGGATTGCCCCCAGGAGGCCGGCAAGCCCGATCTGCTGGATATGTGGTGAGCGGAGGGGCGGCTGAGGTGAGGGCGCTGGCAAGCGGGAGCGTGGGCCCAAACATTTTGGCGCGGGGGGCCTTCGAAAGTCCCTGGGGGCTTGGAGGGGCCCGCACTTTCTCCCATACTGAAAGACCAGCGGCGCCCCCCAGCGGCCTGGGTGGAGGTGGGGCGGCAGGGTGAGTCTGGCGCTGGGGCTCGGGGGTCCCCAATCCCCGGCGTTGTGGCGCCAGGAGCGTTGGGCATGGCCCCTTGGGGGCCTACCTAGGGTTAGGCTTAGCCCCTAGGAGGCCGGCAGACCCTGTCCGCCGGCTGTGTGGCGAGTGGAGGGACAGCCCGAGATGAGGGCGCTGGCGAGTGGGAGCATGGACCCCGGCGTTTTGGCGCGGGTGGCCTTCGAAGGTCAACGGGGTCTCGGAGGACTCTGCTCGTTCTCCCACCCTGAATGAACAGTGGCGCCCTTGGCCCCCCAGGTGGCAGCGGGGGGGCAGGGTGAGTCTGGCGCTGGGGCTCCGGCGTCCCCAATCCCTGGCTCTGTGGCAGTAGGCCCCTCAGGAGGGGACCCTCGTGTGTCGACCTCGGGTTGCAGTTAGCTCACAGAAGGCCGGCAGGCCCAATTCCCCGGCTGTGCGTTGAGTGGAGGGGTGGGCCGAGGTTAGAGTGCTGGCGAGTGGGAGAGTGGGTCCAAGCTCTTTGGCACTGGTGGCCTTTGAAAGTCACCGGGGGCTCGGAGGGCTCTGCCCATTCTCTCGCCCTGAATGAACAGTGGCGCCCCTAGCAGCCCCAGTAGCGGCAGGGGGTGGGGGGATGGGTGAGTCCAGCGCTGGGGCTCCGTGTCCCCAGTGCCCGTCGTTGTGGTGCCAGGCCCCTTGGGAGGGGCCCTCAGGGCAGACCTAGAGTTAGGGTTAGCCCCCAGGATGCCCACAGGCCCGATGCACCAGCTCTGCGGCGAGTGGAGGGGAGGGCCGGGGTGAGGGTGCTGGTAAGCGGGAGCGTGGGTTTAAGCGCTTTCGCACTGGTGGCCTTCAAATGTCGCCAGGGGCCCCATGGGGGTCGAACTAGGGTTATGGTTAGCCCCCAGGATGCCAGCAGGCCCGAAACGCTGTATGTGCGGTGAGTGGAGGGGTGGGACGGGTTGAGTGCGCGGGCGAGCAGGAGCCTGGGTCCAAGCGCTTTCCCGCTGGTGGCCTTCGAAGGTCGCCGGGGGCTCGGAGGGCCCTGCCAGTTCTCCCGCCCTGAATGACCGGCGGCACCCCTAGTGGCCCAGTTCCTGGCGGGGGAGCATGGGGCGTCGGACCCTGGGTCTCGGGGGTCCCCAATCCCCGGCGTTGCGGCGCCAGGTCCCTTGGGAGGGGCCCCTCGGGGGCCGACCTTGGGTTAAGTTTAGCCCCAAGGAGGCCGGGAGGCCCAATCCACCGGCTCTGCGGCGAGCGGAGGGGTGGGCTGAGGTGAGGGCGCTGGCGAACGGCAGCGTGGGCTGAGGCATTTTTGCGCGAAGGACTCGAAGATGGCCGTGGACTCGGAGGGCCGTGCCCTTTCTCCCGCCCTGAATGACCGGCAGAGCCCTTAGCGGCCCCGGGTGGCGGCAGGGCAGCAGGGTAAGTCCGGCGCTGGCGCTGGGTGGCCTTAGAATGTCAATGGAGGCTCGGAGGACTCTGCTCCTTCTCCCGCGTGAATGAATGGCGGCGCCCTTAACGGCCCAGGTGGTTGGGGGCAAGGTGAGTCTGGTGCTGGGGCTCGGGGGTCCCCAATATCCGGTGTTGCGGCGCCAGGCCCCTTGGGAGGGGCCCCTCGGGGGCCGATCTCGTGTTATGGTTAGCCCCCAGAAGCACGGCAGAGCCAATTCTCCAACACTGCATTGAGTGGAGGGGCGGGCCGAGGTGTGGGAACTGGGGAGCGTGACCGTGTGCCCAAGCCTTTTACTGCAGGGGGCCTTCGAAGGTCGCTGGGGGCTCCTAGGGTCCTGTCCATTCTCCCGCCTTGAATGACTGGAGGAGCCCCTAGCAGCCCGGATGGAGGCGGGGCGGCATGGTGAGTCTGGCGCTGGGGCTCGGGGGTCCCCAATATCCGGTGTTGCGGCGCCAGGCCCCTTGGGAGGGGCCCATCAAGGTCTGACCTAGGGTTATGGTTAGCCCCCAGGAGGCCAGCAGGCCCGAACCGCCAGCTGTGCTGGGAGCGAGGGGAGGGCCGAGGTGAGGGCGCTGGCGAGCAGGAGCGTGGACCCCAGCGTTTTGGCGCGGGTGGCCTTAGAAGGTCAATGGGGGCTTGGAGGACTCTGCTCCTACTCCCGCCTGAATGAATGGCGGGGCCCCTGGCGGCCCAGGTGGCGGTTGGGGGCAAGGTGAGTCTGGCGCTGGTGCTCCGGGGTCCCCAATCCTCGGCGTTGCGGAGGCAACTCCTTGGGAGGGGCCCCTCGGGGGCCGATCTCGTGTTATGGTTAGCCCCCAAAAGCACGGCAGGCCCGATTCCCCAACTCTGCGTTGAGTGGAGGGGCGGGCCGAGGTGAGAGCGCTGGCGAGCAGAAGCGTGCGTCCAAGCTCTTTGGCACTGGTGGACTTCGAAGGTCGCAGGGGGCTTGGAGGGCTCTGCCAGTTTTCCCACCCTGAAAGAACGGTGGCGCCCCTAGCGGCCCCAGTGGGGACTGGGGGGGATGGGAGTGTCGGGCGCTGGGGCTCGGGCATCCCCATATCCGGCGTTGCATCACAAGGCCCCTTGGAAAGGGCCCCTCGGGGCTGACCTACGGTTAGGGTTAGCCCCCAGGAGGCCAGCAGGCCCGATCCAAGGGCTGTGCGGCAAGCGGCGGGCTGGGCCGAGGTGAGGGCTCTGGGGAGCGGGAGCGTGGGCCCAAGCGTTTGGGCACAGGGGGCCTTCGAAGGTCGCCCGGGGCTTGGAGAGCCCTGTCCGTTCTCCCGCACTGAATGAATGGCGGTGCCCCTAGCGACCCGGGTGGTGGCATGGCAGCACGGTGAGTATGGCGCTGGGGCTCGCGGGTCCCCAATCCCCGGCATTGCAGCGCCAGGCCCCTTGGGAGGGGCCCCTCGGGGGCCAACCTAAGGTTAAGGTTAGCCCCCAGGAGGCCACCAGGCCCCATCCCCCAGCTGTGCGGCAAGCAGAGGGGAGGGCCGTTGTGAGGGTGCTGGCGAGCGGGAGCGTGGGCCCAAGCGTTTTGGCGCGGGGGGGGCCTTCGAAGGTCGCCAGGGGCTTGGAGGGCCCTGCCCGTTCTCCCGCACTGAATGACTGGCGGCGCCCCTAGTGGCCTGGGTGGTGGCGGGGCGGCAGGGTGAGTCCGGCGCTGGGGCTTTGGGGTCCCCAATCCCTGGCTTTGCCGCGCCATGCCCCTGGGGAGGGGCCCCTCAGGGGCTG